>NW_027616885.1:65000-174116 GCF_964187855.1 Myxine glutinosa | reverse complement strand
ACTGACGGGATTTATTTGCTCCATCGAGTATATTTTCGAGAAATATTCCTTTGTGACAAGTTTAATAAATGATTGGTTGAAAGTGATGGATGAGTCTGCCAAACGCAGTTGAGAGAGCTGTTTGTTCGGGAGGCGTTTCTCTAAGGAAAAAAAAATACTTTGTTGGTATGTCTGTCTCGTTAAGGTGCTGCACCCTCATCCGAACTAGGGCACCACGTGCATTCCTCTCAGTTATTTCTTTCAATAAAGACTGTTTTTCGGTTAAGGCTCTTTGCACATTATTATTTTGTCCTGTGACCCTCTGAAGATGTAAAATCTCTAATTGCAATAATTTCCTTGCTTCATAATCAGCCCTTTTTGAGAAGCTCTGGTATTGTTGGCAGAAGCCTTTGATTTGGGTTTTTACTAGATCCCACCACACCAGTGGGTTAACAGAACAGCTTAGCTTCCGTTCCAAGAGATCTGTCCAGAAAGATTCAAAAGCCTGAATAAAGTTGAAGTCTTCTATTAAGCTATTGTTGAACTTCCAGTGAGAACTCCCTGGACACGGTTTCGAGAGTTGAACGAATGCTCGAGCTAGGAAGTGATCGGAGAAACCGGAAGGCACGATGTCAGATTTGCAAACTCCATGTAACAGGTGAGAATTTACATAAATGCGATCAAGCCTCGCAAGTGAGATGTGGTTGTTGGAACAACGACACCATGTGTAGGATTGTTCGGAAGGGTGTTGCAAGCGCCAGACATCATGGAGATTATATTTTGCGATGATATTTGCAAAGAGTTTTGCGGTACATGGTTGAGGTTCCGGCCCGTTTCGGTCGCATGAGGCATTAACAGTACAGTTAAAATCGCCACCAATAATTAGACAAGTCTGCAGATCCAGTGTTTGGAGGAACTTTCTCAGTTCAGCAAAGAAGGAGATCCGCTCACCATTTTTGCTTGGAGCATACACATTAAGGATTGTAAACTTGGCCTGATTGAGGTAGAAGGTCACAGAGGCAAGATGGCCATCAATGATATTCGCAAATTGAAGCGAGGATGGTTGGAAATGTTTCCCTAAGACAAACATGATTCCTGCCTTAGACGAGGAGCTGTTACTAAAGAAACACTCCTTATCCATAATGAGCCGCCACTGGGCCTGAACAGATCTGACAGCGTGGGTCTCCTGCAACAACGCTATGTCGAGACCGTTTGCGTTTATCAGCTGCTTGATCTGGATCTGGCGGAGTGAACTTCCACCACCATTGACATTTACTGTTCCAATCTTGAAACTCACCATGAATTAACTTAGAGTCTTTTTCGTCTTGGCGATCAATTTTCTTAAACGGTGACAATGTGTCTGAGGAAAGTTGAATAAGTCAGGCCTGCGTATAATAGCCTGAGCACACTCAAGGAAGGACGGTAAATCGGGAAAGTATTCTGTTAGGTTTATACTGCGTTTCCTGTACGTATTTTGCAAGAAAAGTCGTATTTGTTCAGGGGAAGTAGGACCTAGACTGGTAGGTTTCTCCATTGCTTCCACCTGGCTGTTTGCTTCCTCCAGGTCAGATTCGTCGGAGTCAGTTTTAATTTCCGAATCACACAAGCTTGTATAATCCTGCATGTCGCTGCTGTCATCAATATTGGCACACGGACCTGCACTAGTTGTAACATCTGTGTGCTCTCCCACCGTGGGAACATTGCTTTGAGGAATAACAGCAATAATCTGTGGATTTTGTGAAACAGAAACAGCATCAGCAGATGCAGCGATGTTGCTTCCCCCGACTGCAACAACCTCCGATGGTGTGGCGGTATCTAGCAGAATAGGAGTCTCTTGCAAGATATTGATTCCTGCGATTCCAGCTTCACCCGGTGATGAAGTGAGAGCAGTAACTGAGACAGTTTCGCTATTTTCTGCTGGCGGGAATTCAGCATCATCATGCTCAGGATTAACATTTTCCAAAGTGACAGCAAGTTCATCACCAGTGGCCTCGGCAGGTTCATCACCAATGGTCTCAGCAGGTTCATCACCAGTGGTCTCGGCAGGTTCATCACCAGTGGTCTCGGCAGGTTCATCACCAATGGTCTCAGCAGGTTCATCATCCATGGTCTCGACAGGTTCATCACCAGTGGTCTCAGCAGGTTCATCACCAGTGGTCTCAGCAAAATCATCAGAGGACTTTCCAATAGCCGAGTCCGTAACAGGTGAGACGATTCCATTTGATTTGTTAACAGGTAAACCAGTCCCTGCATGTGGAACGTCTATGTCCTCACATGAAAGGGGGCCGAACTTGTTGGCTGTAGGTACAGGGTTTGTCCCAGGTAAGCCTTGTAGAGTGGCATCGGTCACGACTGGGGGGGTGTTACCGACAGGTTGCTTATTGTTAAATGCTGCCTTTTTCTGAGTTAAATGACCGTCGGGAAGGGTCTTTCTCTTTCTTGACGGAACAATGGTGAAACCATCCCCGACGTTCGTTGTGCTGTTTGGATCATCGGGATGGGAAGGCTGAGCGTTATTGCCGGACATGGAAGATGTTCCCTTCACAGCCGAAGAAAAAGATGAAGAAGAAGAATCCTTGTTGTTTACGTGGTTTGTCCCATCGTTCGACGAAGCCGTTTTTGGGCAAGAGCGTTTCAGGTGTCCGAATTTACCACATTCAAAACATTTCAAGGTGTCAGTGGTTACGTATAATTGGTAATCATGATTATCAATTTTGAATTTCAAAACAATGTTCAGCGTTCTTTCGACGTTAGAAGGAGGAAGTACAAGATAAGCTTGTCTCCTGAAAGACATCACATGTTTAGCCCGGTCGTCCTGGCAACGTAAAGGTAACATCGTGACATGCGAAACCACAGTACCATAACGAGATAGTTCGGAGACCAGTCTCTCGTTCTTCAGGAATGGAGGACAGTTCGAGATGATGACCTTAACGGCTGGAGTGTCGAGAGGGGACACGAGTACGAAATGTCCGTCATCTGTCGATAATCCTGTACGTACAATCTCGTGAACCAGTTCAGCCTCGGATACGAAAATAACGACACGTTTGTTCATTCGTGAGGCCGCGCGAACTTTATCAATACCGATTATGTTGCCCACAGCGATAACGAGGTCTTCGACACTGACCTCGTTCGGTGGGACACAAACAACGCCATGTCTACGAGTTAACGCTTCATATGCCGCGTAACGCGAAAACGAGGTCATAATTTACAGGGGACGAGGGGGGGGGGGGTGGGACAGGGGACGAGGGGGGGGGGGACGAGGGGGGGGGGACGAGGGACGGGGGACGAGGGACGGGGGAAGAGGGACGAGGGACGAAGGACGAGGGACGGGGGACGGGGGCGAGGGACGGGGGACGGGGGGGACGGGGGGGGCGGGGGGGGGGGGACGAGGACGGGAGAGTGAATATCGCTCTCGAACAGTGATTAATTAATTACGAGCCGAGACAGATTTTCAAAGGCGAAAAACAAACACAGCTGGTGGAGAAAAAGCGATCAGCCAGAGGACGGGATGGGCCGCCGATTAATGCAAAAGTTATCCACAAACAGCTGCGGGCTCTCTTTCTCTCTCTCAGAAACGGAAAAGGAAACAAAGGACACGGAGTGAATATAAATACAAACGAGGTAAGAAAAGGGAATCGAGGAGGGAAAAGGGAGGCAGAGGGGGATGGGGGAGGCCGAAGCCCCGAAGTGTTGGGTCTGATCAAAGGGGAGGGGTTGGGGCACAAATGCAGAGTAAGGATGTAAAGATAAACGAACAGGGGGAAGGAAAAGGTGAGATACGACGTGGAAAGGGACAAAAGAGTAGAACAGCAGAGCAGCTCGTACCTCACCACACATGCACAGCCACCATCTTGCCGCGCCCAAACACACCGACAGCCGAGAGAGAGGAGAGGAGAGGAGAGGAGAGGAGAGGAGAGGAGAGGAGAGGAGAGGAGAGGAGAGGAGAGGAGAGGAGAGGAGAGGAGAGGAGAGAGAGAGAGAGGTTTTTTTTTTTTTTTTTTTTTGAAAGGTATCATTCAATGTGATTCCAGACAATTATTTCCAAACAAAAGGGTTATGGCTTACTTCAAAGAAAAATACATGCAACACATGCAGAGGAAGAGCATGGTGGATGGGGTAACATAGAAGCAAAGATTCCAGATTATAAATTAATTACTAGAACACCATTGACCAAGCTACATAAAGATTGTTTGGCACACCATCGTTTTTCAAAGACAGCAAAATCATGGGTTTCAAACTCAAAATGGACACGAGATGTAACCGACGCTTTAAAAATCCTTAAAAGGTCATCAGCTAAAATATCAATGTTCTGCAATTTCCGTTTTCTTGAAAGATAAATGGCAAGCTTTGCTTCAGAGCACAAGAAGTTCCCTAAAAAACATTCATTTTTACTTAAATGAGAAATATTAAAACCATATATAAAAACACAATGTGTGAAAATCAAACCGAGCCCCTGAGTCACACGTAATAAAATATTAAAAAGGGAGGACAGTCTCGAACACTCAATGAAGGCATGAAAAATGGTTTCAGGGGCATCGCAGAAGGGGCACAATTCTGAATTTTCAGAACATATGCGATGGGACAGAACATTGCAAGGCAAGATGTAGTGCGCCAGCCGCCATTGTAAATCCCCAGAGCACTTGACGATTGGCTCCTTATACATCACGTGCCATTTGATTGTTGCGGAATGGCCAGCTTGAAGCAACGCTTTCCAATGAGCTCGTGGCTCTGCAGGTCTGTCAGGAATGAGAGTGTTAACACTTAGACTATACACCGAGGATTTCTCCATCGAGTTAAAGGAGATAAAACCCCGAAATGAAATTAAAAGACGAGGAAAAGGACATTGGGACAGAGGGAGGGCAGCCTCAATCTCTGGATCCCACTTTAGCCCGGTTAGTTTAAAAGCTCGTGAAATCACAGAGAAAATCCTTCCAATAACTCTGATGGATCTCACACCAGTTGCCACGGCAACATTAGCAGCTGGCTTCCATCTATATGTAAAGGGATTCCTAAGGTGCTTGACCCTGGTAAAGTTGACATCAATGAACTTTTGCACAAAGGAACGGTCACTACAGACCCCTTTAAAAAAGGGGTTAAAGAAAATTGGTTCATTTAAAAACATTTGGAGAGTATAGGCACTGGTGTCGCGGCAAAACGCGACTGTCCGCCATGCTTCCAGCATACTTCTGTAAAACAAGGGGATCGATGTTATGTCCACCCTCGCTGCGTCAAGAAGAAAGATTTCGTCACCGAAGCCAAGTCTCCCTGCTTGCCTGAGCAAGCAGTGAGCAAAGGCTTTCCATGGTACATCGGAATACAGCAGCCTTCGTAATGCAAGGAGGCGAAAAGCCATCACTTTACTTGTTACGTCTATCAATCCCTGTCCACCTTCAGCAATGGGCAGACTTATTACGCCGGGCCGGAGCCAGTGCTTCCCATCCCAAAAGAAATTGATAAAAATACTTTGGAGCTTTTTAAGAATAGAACCTGGGGCCTGTAGTGCCATAAACCTATGCCACAGCATCGATGCCGCAAGATTATTGATGACCAGAGTACGACCCCGATAGGAAAGCTGTCTCAATAGTCCCCTCCATTTTTGCAGCCGCTGCTCAGTCTTGGTAATCAGCGATTCCCAGTTTTTAGAAAAGAAATCCTGAGTGCCGAGAAAGACCCCGAGGTAGCATATCCCATCATGTGCCCACTCAAGCTGCATTGGCAGGGTCGGAGGGGGGATACCATTCTGGGGACCTAAGTAAAGAGCTTTGGACTTCTGCCAGTTGACCTTTACGGAGCTAGCCAAGGTAAACTCATTGGTGGACTCGACCAGGGCACAAATATCTTCATTCGAATTAACAAACGCGCATAGGTCATCCGCATAAGCGACGGTCTTTACCGGGTTGGCCAATGGCAGAGGACAGAAACCACGAAGCCGTGTGCGCAACCGATTCAGAAGAGGCTCAACGGAGAGGGAATAAAGAAGGCCGGACAAAGGGCACCCTTGGCGAATACCCCGAGTCACAGAAAAAGGCTGACTTAAAATATTATTCACCTTAAGCAGGCTAAAAATATTATTATACAATAATTTGACGTGACCGATGAAAGTTTCACCAAAACCAAACCCCCGTAAAACAGCAAAGAGATAAAAATGATCGATGGCATCAAAAGCCTTTTCTTGATCTAAAAACACTAGACCAACATTTCTTTGTTCCGCGGTACAAATATCAATCGCGTCACGCACAATAAAAATACAATCATGTATTGTTCTTTTTGGGATACAATATGATTGATCGGGGTGTACAATATCCCCGATGACAGGCTTGAGGCGGTTTGCGAGAGTTTTTGAAATAATTTTATAGTCACTGCAGAGGAGGGAAATTGGACGCCAATTCCGAAGTTGTTGTAGGTCTCCCTTCTTGGGTATAAGGGCAAGTACAGCCCTACGGCAACTGAGTGGTAATAAGCCTGAATGCAGGCCCTCAATTAAGAGGCCGAGCAGTTCGGGTCCCAGTTGGTCCCAGAAGGCCTTATAGAGCTCCGCAGGCATTCCATCCAGCCCCGAAGCCTTGCCGGTGGGCAAAGTTTGCAAAGCGGCAAAGAGTTCCCCTAGGGTAACTTCTTCGTCCAGTTGCTGCCGTGCAGACTCAGACAGGATTGGCAGAGAAGCAGTCATTGAAAGAATCACATTCTTCTTTGTGTTCCTAGCACAATACAAATCTGAAAAATATTCTTTGGCCAAATTTCTGATCTCGTTTTGGTCCTGAGTCGTTCGACCTCCTTGCGTGCACAGTGAAGTTATTTGCTGGTTTCTCTTCGCTCGCAGTTCCAAACCGAAGAAGAATTTCGAAGAGGTATCAATGAAAACGCAGGTTCTCCATTCGTAATCGTATTAGAGCCCCTCGAGCCTGCTTTGCGCAGAGCTTAGCAAGGAGGGCTTTCTTCTTCACAATTAAAGAACAAGTCCTTTCAGCGCTCTGGGCCGGAAGGTTTGATTGCAGACACAAGATCTCTTTGGCGATGAGAGTTTGCATCGCTGTTTCATTCTTCGTACAAAAGGAGTTATATTGTTGGCAAAATGACCTAATCTGGGCCTTTGCGTTATCCCACCATTGCCCAAGGCAAGAGAAGGAAGGCTTTCGCAACTTTATAACTTCCCAAAAGGCCCGGAAAGCATCAAGAAACGCTTCATTTTGCAAGAGGCTGACGTTGAAAGTCCAGTAAGCAGCACCGCGATTCCGGGCCGGAGAAAGGACATGAAGAATGGCCATATGGTGGTCCGAAAAACCGCTCGGGGCTACAACAGCGTGGCCCACAACATTTAAGGAGTCACTGTTGACATATATTCTGTCCAGCCTCGCAAGAGACAGCCGGCCATTTGCACAGCGGCACCATGTATATTGACGTGCGGATGGATTCTGGAGCCTCCACACATCCACAAAGGAAAACTTGGACAATGCTCCCCTTAGAGGCACCAAGCTTGCTGGATGGGGCTCTGCTCCATTGCGATCAAGAGTGGGGTCCATTGTGCAGTTGAAATCCCCACTCAGACAAACAATACCATCAAAGTCAAGGTGCGTGAGAGTAAAATCCAACTGTGTAAAAAAATTAAATCTTTCTGTGCTATTACTCGGTGAATATACATTTAGGATCGTGTGCTTATAACCATTAAAAAAGAAATTCACTGAGACTAAATGCCCTTTAATAATTTCTTTAAAAGCGACACCCTGTGCACAGAAAGAATGATGCAAATAGACAGCAACTCCAGCACGAGAGCAGGCCAAGCTGCTAAAGAACCACTGTCCTTTCATCATTCTGTTCCATTCACTAACGCAAGAAGGGCTACACCTCGTCTCTTGCAAAAGAACAATATCAAAGCGTTTATGCTGGACAAGCGACTTTACCTGGGCCTTACGCAGGGGGGAGCACCCCCCATTAATATTTAAGGTTACAATAGAAAAGGTCATCTTGTAAATTTAAAGATGAATAATTAAGTGGGGAAGAAGTCAGACTGTGCCTGCAACTCCTTCCTAGCTTTGAGCACACATTTCCTAAGGCGAAACACTTGTGACTCTGTCACACCAAGCTGTTCTGCCTTGAGGAGGAGATGTTTGGAGGAAGTTATGAAAGCAGACAAATCTGGGAAAAAATTATTGATTTTGATTTGTTTCTTTCGAAACGTGTCTTGAAGAAACTTTAAGATCTTGGTGGGTGACACTTCAGCGCCTCCCTCGGAACCTTGAGCCAAACCTGGATCATTCCAGGCTTCAATACTAGCACCGGAGGCAAGCGACGAGGCACCGTCTGAGTCATCATCAGAGTAGTTTCTATTAACATTAACACACTCTGATGTGAGTGTTTCCACAGCGGAAAATTCGCCCTTTTCCAGAGGCAGGACCGGTGTTTCCGTAATGGGGGTTTTAAAATCCAGGTGAGAAACTGAGGTTTCTGCAACGGAGGCCTCGCACTCTACCGGAGAAGAGGTCGTTACATTTTCCGCCTCCATGGTTTCCGACATTTCACACTCAACAGGGAGTGGGGGTGCATCAGGCACCTCATTAGAGGTCACCTTGCCAGTAGTCATGGAGGTGTTTACGATCGGTTCTGGGGCCGTTGTGCGCGGCTCGCAACAATCAGGTGCGGAAACGTCTTCTTCTTCTTCTTCTTCGCCTAAAACACTGAATCTGTTTTGCAAAGCAAAACCAGCCGTGGACGAATCCGTTTCTGAAACAGGAACGTTAAGCTCCTTTGCCGACGCCATTTTTTTCGGACGGCTCGATTGCACGTCCTCACCAACCCCGCCACGTTTTTGCCTCTTCTTGGAGGTCACAGTGATGAAAACCCCGTCTTCCGTCGGGGGTTCCTCAGTTTCAAGCCTCGGAAGTGAAGGCTGATCCAGCGTTCTGGATGTGCCACATGAGGCAGCGTTTGGCTCCGTCCGTGTCGATGTGCCACCGGACATGGACGTCGGACAAGCACCTTTCAAATGTCCGTGCTCCCCGCAGGTGAAACACGTCATCGTCTCCGTTGCGATGTACATCATGTAGTTTCGCTTATCAGCAACCAGCGTTGCCGACGCATTGAGCGACTGGGCGTTGTTCTTTAGCACGATGTAGCAATGCCGTCGGAACGACATTATGTGACGAACCGTTGAATCGGATCGCAAACGAAGAGGAATCATGGAGACTCGTGACACCACGGTCCCAAACTGTTTTAAAACGGACACAATATCTCCGCTTTTCACGCACGGCGGAATATTCGACAAAATCACTTTCACCGCCGGCGTGTCCATCGGACTCACATTAACAAAAATGTCCGGCGGTACCGACAAACCCGTTTCGACCGCCTGTGCTACGTAGCGCTCCTCTGAAAGAAAAACCACAACTCGTTGGTTCATCTTCGAAGCCGCTAAAACGTTCTCGATCCCAACGAGCTCTCCCAAGCCCAACACAATGTCCTCGACCCGAACTCCGTCGGGCGGACTCACGATGACTCCATTCTTTCGAGTCAGCGACTCATAAATACTATTCTGCAAACGACCGCTTGCCATAGCGATAAATGAACCAAAACTAAGGAAATATTTGAAAAAACAAAACAAAATAGAACCTATCGCAAGCAAAGCCTGCAGGCGAAGGTAAAATGAAAAGAAATAGAATAAGGGAGCCGATAAACGACGATAATGAAGAACACGGCAAGCAGAGCACAGGCCCGAAGAACACAAGGTTCTTTAGGACTCGCACCAAACTCACCATGCGCGCTCTCTTTCTCTCTCTTGTCTCAACAAAGAAGGAAAAACACGGGGAAAACTTCACAAACACGTACAAGGACACAGAGGGAGTGAAAAGGGGGATGGGAAAAGCAACAACACAACACAGTACTCACAGCTCCTCACACACAGCAGCCATGATTGCCACACCCACGCACGACTCACCAACGACCAGCAGGGGGCGCGAGAGAGAGAAGAGAAAGAGAAAGAGAAAGAGAAAGAGAAAGAGAAAGAGAAAGAGAAAGAGAAAGAGAAAGAGAAAGAGAGAGAGAGAGAGAGAGAGAGAGAGAGGAGAGAGAGAAGAGAGAGAGAGAGAGAGAGAGAGAGAGAGAGAGAGAGAGATCCTGACACAACAGAAAAAAGGTACAACAACACCAAAGCATCACACTCTTGATGCAATTCTTAAAACATCATAACGAGTTTAGAGTCCTGAACCACACACAAGGCCTCGTGAGTGCACCATTTCCATTCAAAAAGTTCAACATTCTCGTTACTCATATGGTGATCAAATTCCAGCCTTAATCTTGCTGACACCAGCCCTTTAAATATTGGAATGACGTCATCACCATAACATTTATCAATCTTAATTTTCCTTGACTTATAAATTGCATATTTTGCAATGGCAATCAGGAAATTCATCAAGGCACCAGCATTTTTACAAGAGGAGGTAAAGGGTACACCAAAAATAAACATATGCAAGGTAAAAGTGAAGGATAATTTATAAGAAAGGTGTGCAATCACAGAAAATAGAGGTGCTAACCTCCTGCACTGGACATACGCATGAAAAAGATCCTCCTCCTGTTCGCAGAAGGGACAATTTACAGGCACCGAGGCATTAAGATGGTGGATAAAAGTGTTTGAGGGGAGAGCCCAATGTGTTAGCCTCCATTGGATATCCGCTAAGAACCCATAGATGGGTGGAACAAACATATTATGCCACAGTAGAGTAGAGGGAAACCCCGGCCCTAACCGTTCTGACCACAAGGCCACACGCATCGCTCCAGACAGGGATGAGACTTCTTTCCCCCTCACGAGTTTAAGGACACCAGCCTTAGTTACTAAGTGAAAGGGGGAGGGAAACCCATCATCATTGGACTGGACAGAGGGCAGCACCTTGATTTCGGGGAAAGATAGTCGAAAATCTTCGACAATTCCGGCACCTTCCCAGCCAATGTTTAGCTGCCTGAATTTTTTTATGACTACCTGTTTGATTTGTTGAACAACTCGAACAGATGCTACACAAACACCTGTCGCCACCACCCCAGCAGACCTCCACTTGGTTCCAGATGCATCCCTTAGATCACTCACTTTGCTTACGCCTCCTTTAATGAATTTTTGAATTAAAGCATGGCTACGAGGAATACATGGGAAAAAGCTGTTATAGAACAGAGGCTCTTGGAGGAAATTACGACAATTATATGCCTCAAGACAACGTTTAACCTCAAGGCCTTTCCATGCATCCAGCAAACTCCGATAAAAAGCGGGAAGTGAAGCACTGCTGACACAATCAAGGTCCACCAAGAGAAGGTGCCGATCATAGTTCATTCCACCAGCCTGTTGTAATAGAAAATGTGCAAATGGGCGCCAGGGCAGCTCCTCCACATACAGTAGTCTCTGCACAGACTGCAGGCGAAAAGCCATAAGCCGCCCAGAGACATCAATGACTCCTTGGCCCCCCTCCTTCCGAGGGTAGTACAGTATACTGGGCCGCAGCCAGTGGTAGCCGCTCCAAAAAAAGTCTATCAACTTCCTCTGGATGGCAGGGATCAGCTCCTTGGGTGGCTGCAGGGTAATGACTTTATGCCACAATCTCGCTGCAATCAGGTTATTGATAACAAGAGCGCGGCCTCTGTATGAAAGAGACCGCAGTAGTCCTTTCCATGATTTTAAACGATATGCGATTTGTTCCACACCTCCTTCCCAATTCCTCATTTCCATTTCATGGTTTCCAAGATAAACTCCAAGATATTTGACCCCGTCTGTTTTCCATACCAGATTTTGTGGGAGTGATGGTGGTGATATGACTGAGGGGTTACCTGAACTACACCACAAGGCTACACTTTTACTCCAGTTTACTTCACCAGAAGAGGCTGCAGAGAAGTCTTTTAAGCACTGCTGTACTGCAGCTACACTGCCCGGGCCTTTAAGTAAAACACAAACATCAGCATAAGCTGTTACGACAAATTTTAACCCCTCTACCCCCATATCCTGAGGCAATCGTTTCCTGAAGGATGCCAAAAGTGGTTCAAGGGCAATTGTGTACAACAGTCCCGAGAGAGGACAGCCTTGGCGGATACCCCGTCGAAAGGGAAAGGGGGAGCATAAGTTATTATTTACTTTCAACATACAGAAAGTGTTTGTATATAACAGTTTAACATATGCTGTGAAGGTTTCACCAAAACCCATCCCCTTAAGAACCGAAAACAAGTATGCATGATCAACACGATCAAAAGCCTTTGTTTGATCCAGAAACAATAACCCAAAACTGGCAGGCACATACTTTTTACAGGAAATAATATCTCTTACCAGAAACAGGTTATCATGCATGGACCGTCCAGGAACACAGTAGGTTTGATCCGGCTGTATGACAGAGCTGATCACCTCTTTCAGCCGATTCGCTAATACTTTAGACAAGATTTTGTAGTCAGTGCACAGTAAGGAAACAGGTCGCCAGTTCTCAATGAGTTGAATGTTCCCAGGCTTCGGCAAAAGGCATACGACCGCCCTTCTACAGGACAGAGGAAGTTCTCCAGCACGAAGGCTTTCGTCAAGGACTTCAAGCAGATCCGGTCCCACAAGATTCCAAAATGTCTTATAAAACTCTCCAGGCAGCCCGTCAATCCCCGAGGCTTTACCATCTTCCAAGCCTAGCATGGCTGCTTCAAGTTCATCAGGTGAAATTGACGATTCCAGTGTGTGCTGCTTGTCCTCCTCGACTTCTGGGAGCCCAGCAATCAGCTCCTGTATCGCCTCACTGTTGATACTCTGGGCAGAATACAGGTCAGAGTAAAATGCTTTCAAGGCCGCTTTAATCTCCAGTTGGGAGGTAACCGTTGACCCATTAGCAGTACAGAGCTTATGAATTTGCTGCGAGTTTTTCACCGAATTCTCCAAGCTAAAGAAGTCCTTATTTGGCATATCCAAAGTCAAGTAACTCATCCTCATACGCACCAAGGTACCCATTGCCCGCTGCCTCACCATTTCGGTCAGTAATGACCTTTTTGTCCATAGTAACTGATCATATCCAAAATCTTTCCCAGCCCCATTACGATTCTGTTCCAATTCTGCAATTTCGGCCTTTAATGAGTCAATTGAGAGACTTTGCATTTTAGTAGTAAACAGACTATACTGTTGACAAAACGTTTTAACTTGACACTTTGCAAGGTCCCACCATATGCGAAGGTTGGCATGCTCAAGCTTAGAGGACCGGATTTTCCCCCACACGGTTCGGAAGGCATCTTTAAATTTCTTATCACTTAACAACCGAGTATTGAGTGACCAGTATGCGCTACCTCCTGATGTCAGGGGTAATTTAAAGGACATTGCCACTAAATTATGATCTGAAAACCCTGTTGGGAGTATTTGGGTAGTGGACACCACATTCAGCATTGGCTTATTGATATAGATCCTGTCCAGCCTTGCCCTTGATATGACGCCATCATGACATCTGCACCATGTGTAGGCCCGTGAAGTTGGATGCTGCAAACTCCACACATCCTCAAAACAATAGTTCTTGATGAGGCTCGCTAACACCTTTGCAGAAGCGCCGTGGGGTTCATGTCCATTCCTGCCAACTGAAGCATCAATTGTACAGTTAAAGTCCCCTGCGATACAGGTGAGAGCAGCTGGATCCAGTCCCTCTACAAAGTCCCGCAATGTGGAAAAGAATGTTCTTCTTTCTATAGGTTCACTTGGTGCATACACATTTACTATAATAAGCTTTTGTGTATTGCAGTAGAACTCCACCGCTATCAAATGTGCCTTATAGACCTCCCTATAAATAACACTCTGAGTGGGAAGCCTGGGACTTAAGGCGATGGCAACACCAGCCTTGGGTGTGGAAACCCCACTCAGCCACCATTGCCCTTTAAAAAGTTTACACCATTCAGCTGCCAAATTGTTTGTGGCATGGGTCTCTTGCAATAGAATGACATCTGCTTTTACCCTCTCCATTGCCTGGATTGCTTGAATTTTTCGTAAGGGGGCACATCCCCCATTGATGTTCAGGGAGGCAATATGTATTTCTCGCGTTGTCATTCTAAGGTGGTAGCTCACCGTCCGCCTGCAATTCCTTGTTCGCCTTTGTTACTGCTTTAAGAAGACGTTGAAATTGAGGCTCTGAGAGCCTGGGGTCATTTTTCTGTAAAAGAGGTTTCGAAACCTTAATGAAAGCTTGAACATCAGGGAAATGATCTCTAATTACAACATGACGTTGTCTAAACGTTTCGTTTAAGAAATCAATGACCTTCCCTTTTGTCACCTCTGCTTGCCTCACCTGCTCCTTCTGAGACTCACTCAGGGCAGCAAGACTGCATCCTTCCTCATCAGCCTCGACCCCACTATCACCCAGTGGTGTGTCAGGTACTGGCACCTCATCTGTGTCATTGTCACCATGGTATTTTTGTTGCGTCTGCATGGCACCAACTACCCCATCGTTGTTGTCTGCCACCGACTTATCAATCTCTTTCTCATCATCTTCCGTTGAGATGAGGGTCCTTAACTGCTCGTCGCATGGTGCAGGGTGTCCACCACCACACACGGTGACACGCTCGGTAATGCTTCGATTCTCTTCATCCTGTGAAATGGGCAGATTCGCATCTCTACCTATTGCATTACCATTTTGCTCATGGTCATCAGGTTGGTCTGTATTACCATCTTCCTGCACGAGAACCATTTTGTTTCCTTTTCCTCCATTCTCATCGCTCGCAAGAGAGCGTTTCAAGTTTCTCCTCGACTCGGTCTCCATCAGCTTCACCTCCTCGAAGTCCCTTTGTTCTTGAGGTTGCAGCCTCTCCTCCACATATGGTTGCTCCACTACCGTATGGGCTTCTCCACCAGCACCACTGTCACCCGCACCCTCGTATTCCGGTGTTGACCTTTTTTCGACACCTGGCTCATCTACAGGGTCGTTCAAGTCATTTACAGGGGGGGCTGCCCCAGCTGCTGTGGCATAACTCTTCCTCACATCAGGACAATAATGCCGAGTGTGTCCGTATGCCCCACATGTATAGCAAATCAAGGTCTCAGTAGCTGCAAAGATCCGGTAATCATGATCTCCTATTTTAAAATTTATAGATATGTTCAGCTGTTTTGCCTCATCCTTTAGTACGACGAAACAAAAACGTCTAAACGACTCTACATGCTTCAGCCTTCCGTTCCTGGTTCGCAGGGGGACCGTGATAATTTGTGAGACGACAGTCCCATGCTCCCCTAATTTACGTAGGATTTCTTCATTCCTCAGAAAGGGCGGAACGTTACTTAAAATAACTTTAACCGCCGGCGTGTCCATGGACGATACCGGAACAAATTGGTCGTTCCCCAACGTTAACCCGTTTTGCACCACGATGTCTGCAAGGCTAACTTGTGACACGAAAACCACCACTTTGTGGTTCATTCGAGACGCAGCACGAATGTTATTTACCCCGATCAAATCCCCGATTGCAAGTAGAACATCGTCCATTTGCACGTCTTCCGGCGGAACAAGGCACAGCCCGTGCTTACGCGATAACACCTCATCACTAACACGATCAGCAGTCCTTTGACTATTCCTATTAGCCATTTATCGGCAATCAACTAAACAAACTAAACAGTAACAATGCAATAAACTAACCAAACAAATCAAAATTAGTTAAATAAGTAAATAAATAAATAAATAATCGGCACGATATAACCAACCCACGTTATAAATTAATACAGGTGGCTAACCGTTACCGTGCTGTCTCTCTCTCCCTCTCTTGTCTCAAGAGCAGAAGGGAAACACGGAGAAACTTCACAAACTCGTACAAGGACACAAATGGAGTGAAAGGAGGATAGGAAAGACCACCAACACAGCACCATACTCACAGCTCAACACCCACAGCCGCCATGATTACCACACCCACGCACGACTCACAACCATCCAGAAGGGGGGGGGGGCGCGAGAGAGAGAGAGAGAGAGAGAGAGAGAGAGAGAGAGAGAGAGAGAGAGAGACTTTTGACTTTTCTTCCCCTTTATTACAAGGAAAACAAGTTTTACATGGTGAAGGATGTTTGTACAGGCATCAAAAGAAATAACCAGGAAGGAAAGGGGTAACAGAGAAGCAATACTTTAGATTTATAAATTGATTGTTAAAACACCACCAACCATACCACATAAGGATTGTTTCACACACCACCGATTTTTAAATAAAGCAGGATCTTGAGTTTCAAACTCAAAAAGAACACGCGATGTAACCAATGCTTTAAAAACAGTTAAAACGTCATCAGCTAAAACGTCAGTGTTCTGCAGTTTTCGTTTCCTCGATAAATAAATGGCAAGTTTTGCCTCAGAACACAGAAAGTTTGCTAAAAGACATTCATTTTTACATTGATACAAAACATTAAAACCAAATATGAAAACACAATGTGTAAAAGTCAAACCGAGCCCCCGGATCACACGTGACAGGATTTTAAAAAACGAGGCCAACCTTGAACATTCAATGAAAATGTGAAAAATGGTCTCTGGGGTGTCGCAAAAGGGGCACAATTCCGAGTTTTCAGGACATATACGGTGGGACAGGATGTTGCAAGGCAGGATATGGTGCGCTAACCGCCATTGTAGATCACCCGAGCGCTTGACAGTAGGTTCTTTGTACATCACCTGCCAGTTTATTGTTGTGAAACGGTTAGCTTGAAGCAGCGCTCGCCAATGAGCTTGTGGCTCTGCAGGTTTGCCAGGAAAAAGAGTGAGAACACATAGATTGTACACTGAGGATTTCTCCATCTGGTTAAAGAGCCTAAAGCTTTGAAATAAAATTAAAAGATTTGGGAAAGGACATTGGGATCTATGGAGGGCATCTTCTATGTCTGGGTCCCATTTTAACCCGGTTTGCTTAAAGGTCCGTAAAATCACAGAGAAAATTCTGCCAATGACTCTGATGGACCTCACACTGGTGGCCACGGCAATGTCAGCAGCTGGCTTCCATCTATGTACAAGGGGGTTCCTGAGGTGTTTTACTCTGGTAACGCCGACATCAATAAACTTTTGCATGAAAGATCTGTCACTACAGACCCCATCAAAAAAAGAATTTAAAAATATTGGTTCATTTAAAAACATCTGAAGGGAGTAAGCACTGGTGTCACGGCGAAAAGAAACAGCCTGCCACGCTTCCAGCATGCTTCGGTAGAACAACGGGACCGATGTCATATCCACGCGCTTCGCGTCGAGAAGAAAAAGCTCGTCACCATAGCCAAGTTTCCCAGCTTGCCTAAGCAAACAATGGGCAAAGGCTTTCCATGGGACGTCGGAGTATAGAAGCCTTCGTACTGAAAGGAGGCGAAAAGCCATCACTTTGCTCGTCACATCTATTAGCCCCTGTCCACCTTCTGCAGTCGGCAGGCTTAGTATTCCTGGCCGGAGCCAGTGCTTTCCCCCCCAGAAAAAATCTACAAAAGAGCTTTGAAGTTTTTTAAGGATAAAACCTGGGGCCTGCAGTGCTTTAAAAACATGCCAGAGCATTGATGCCGCGAGATTATTAATGACCAGAGTACGACCCCGGAAGGAAAGCTGCCTCAATAGTCCCCTCCATTTTATCAACCGCTGCTCGGTTTTGGTAATCAGCGACTCCCAGTTTTTTGAAATAAAATCTTGAGTTCCAAGAAAGACACCGAGGTAGTGTATTCCTTCATTGGTCCATACAAGGTGCCCTGGTAGGGTTGGAGGGGGAGTTTCATTCCGTGGACCTAAGTAAAAAGCTTTGCTCTTTCCCAATTAACTTTAGTCGAGCTTGCCAGGCTAAATTCCTCGACAGACTCAACCAGAGCGCGAACATCGTCATCGGAGTACACAATTGCACAGAGGTCATCCGCATAAGCAATGGTCTTTATGGGATTTTCTAACAGCAGAGGATAAAACCCTTGTAGCCGTGTGCGTAAACGATGTAGTAAAGGTTCAATTGATAGGGAGTATAGAAGGCCAGACAGGGGGCACCCTTGACGAATACCCCTGGTAACAGGGAAAGGCTGACTTAAGATGTTATTAACTTTGAGCAAGCTAAAAATATTATTATACAATATTTTGATATAACAAATAAAATTTTCCTTAAAACCAAACCCCCGTAAAACAGCAAAGAGATAAGAGTGATCAATCGTGTCGAAAGCTTTTTCTTGGTCTAAAAACACCAGACCAACATTTCTATGTTCAGCAATACAAATGTCAATCATGTCACGTACAATAAAAATGCTATCGTGTATTGTCCTTTTAGGGATGCAATAGGATTGATCGGGGTGTACAATCTCCCCAATCAGAGGTTTGAGGCGGTTGGCAAGAACTTTTGAAAAAATCTTGTAGTCCGTGCAGAGGAGCGAAATGGGACGCCAATTTTTAAGCTGCTGGAGGTCTCCTTTCTTAGGTATGAGAGCAAGTATAGCCCTGCGACAGCTGATTGGTAACAAGCCTGTTCGTAGGCTATCAACTAAGAGGTCAAGCAACTCAGGTCCCAACAAATCCCAGAAGGTTTTGTAGAACTCTGCAGGGATTCCATCAAGTCCAGAAGCTTTACCTGTGGGCAAAGTTTGCAACGCAGTAAAGAGTTCGTCAAGAGTCACTTCCTTGTCAAGTTGTTGACATGCAGGTTCGGACAAGGTGGGCAAAGAAGTGGTTAAGGAACGAATCATGTCTTCTTTAGTGTTTCTGGCGCAATACAAGTCAGAGAAGTATTGTTTTGTCAAGCTTCTAATGTCTTTTGGATCGTGTGTTGTTCGGCCTCCCGGTGCCTGCAGCGAAGTTATTTGCTGGTTTCTCTTTTTTCGTGCTTCCAAAGCAAAGAAAAACTTGGAAGGAGTATCAATAAAGCTGTAGTTCTCCATTCGTAGCCTTATTAGAGCCCCTCTGGCTTGTTTTGCACAGAGTTGAGCAAGGAGTGCTTTCTTCGTTGCTATTAAAGAACTAGTCCTTTCGGCACTGGGAGCTGGGAGGCTTGACTGGAGAGACAATATTTATTTGGCAATTAGAGATTGCAGCGCAGATTCGTTCTTTGTACAAAAGGAGCTATATTGCTGGCAAAAGGTCCTAATATGGGTTTTCGCATTGTCCCACCATTGTATGAGGCAGGAGTAGGAAGGCTTCCGTAGTAGTAAAGCTTCCCAAAAGGTTCGGAAGGGGACAGGAAAAGCGTCATCTTGCAGAAGACTCACATTGAAGGTTCAATGGGCAGTGCCACGATTTCGAGCCGGGGAGAGTATATGAAGAACAACCATGTGATGGTCCGAAAAACCACTTGGGGTGGCGTCGACATGGTCTATGACGTTTAAAGAGTCATTATTGATGTAAAATCTGTCTAGCCTTGCAAGAGATAGCCGGCCATTTGCACATCGGCACCACGTGTATTGCCGTGCAGATGGGTTCTGGAGTCTCCATACATCCATAAGGGAGAATTTGGACAATGCTCTCTTTAAGGGTGTTGTACTTGATGGGTGGGGCTCTTCTCCATTACGATCAAGGGTGGGATACAGTGTGCAATTAAAGTCCCCACACAGACAAACAAGACCATCAAAATCAAGGCGTGTGAGGGACATTTCTAACTGTGTGAAAAAAACTAATCTTTCTGTGCTCGTGCTGGGTGAATATACATTTATTAAAGTGTGTTTGTAACCATTATAAAAGAAATTAACTGAGACTAAATGCCCTTTAGTAATCTCCTTAAAAGTGACATTTTCAGGACAGAAAGAAGGATTTAAATAAATAGCCACTCCAGCACTAGGACAGGTCAAGCTACTAAAGAACCACTGTCCTTTCATGATGCGAGTCCATTCGCTCATGCACGAAGAGCTACATCTTGTCTCTTGCAAAAGAACAACATCGAAATGTTTTTGCTCGACAAGCAGCTTTACCTGAGCTTTACGCAGGGGTGAACGTCCCCCATTTATATTTAAAGTTACAACAGAGAAGGTCATGGTGTAGGTAGGGAAGATTTATCATGTACAGGGAAGTTAGGGTGTGCTTGTAGCTCTTTCCGAGCTTTCAATACACACTTTCTCAGGCGAAAAACTTGTGACTCAGTCACACCAAGTTGTTCAGCCTTAAGGAGGAGACGTCTTGAGGAGTTTATAAAGCCAGACAGGTTCGGGAAGAAGGTTGTAATTTTAACCTTTTTCTTTCGAAAGGTGTCCTGAAGAAACTTTAGAATTTCCATGGGTGATAAATCATCATCACCCTCCAGTTCCTTGGCTATTGCTGGGTCATTCCAGACCTCGCTACTAGCACTAGAGGCGAGCGACGAGGCCCCATCTGAGTCGTAATCCGAAAGGTCTTCATTTTTTTCCCCACACACCGAAACCGATGCTCTCATAACGGGAATATCGTCTTCTACTAAAGGTGCAGCTGTTTCCACAGCGGGAGTTTTAAAAACCGTAACAGGGATTAACGTTTTTATATCAGAGGCTTTGCACTCTCCTTCTGGAGCTGCTACTTCTTCTGCCTCCATTACTTCAGACACTTCATCGTCAGCAGGGCGCGGGACAAGAGCAGGTTTGTGGTTCTTGACTTTAGTTTCAGTAACCGGGGGGGTTACCACAACATCTTGGGGCATTGCGCTTGGTCCTTGTTCATGAGAGGAAGGAACGGAAACGTCTTCTTCCATTTCAGCAAACACACTGAACCTATTCTGCAGCAGAAGACCAGCTGCAGGGGCTTCTGTTTCTAAAAAAGAAACATTACGTTCGTTCGACGGCGCTATCTTTTTCGAAACGCTCGCCTGTATGTCCTCATTACCGCTTCCTCTTTTATAACTCCTCCTGGAGGACACGGTAGTAAAACCCGCGTCATCAGCCGGTGAATTATCGATTTCCGCGCTCGAATGTGAAGGCTGATCTGCCGTCCCAGACGCGCCATTGTCATTGCGAAGATCGACATTTGGTTCTGTCCGTCTAGATGTGCCACTAGGATCGGCATTTGCTCCTGACTGTCTAGATGTGCCACCGGATACACACTTCGGACAAGCACCTTTTAAATGTCCGAAGGCACCACACGTGAAACACGTCATTGTCTCTGTTGCGATGTACATTCGATAATTTCGATTTTCAACGACCAACGTAGCTGAAGCATTGAGCGATTGAGCATTGTTTTTTAACACCATGTAACAGTGCCGCCGGAAGGACATGATATGGCGGACTGTAGAATCCGAACGCAAACGGAAGGGAATCATGGAGATTTTTGACACCACGGTGCCAAACTGTGTTAAAACGGACAAAATCTGTTCGTTTTTAACAAAAGGCGGTAAATTAGATAGAGTGATTTTCACCGCCGGTGAGTCCAACATACTAACGTTAACGAAAATATCTGGCGGTAAGGACAAACCAGTTTCAACCGCCTGAGCGACATAGCGCTCCTCGGAAACAAAAACAACAACTCGTTGGTTCATCTTTGAAGCTGCCAACACATTTTCAAAACCAACGAGTTCACCCAAGCCCATCACGACGTCATCGACCCGAACCCCATCGGGTGGGCTAACTATTACCCCATTTTTACGAGTAAGTGACTCGTAAATGCTGTTCTGCAAACGACTGTTTGCCATAGCGATAAATGAACCAAAACTAAGGAAATATTTGAAAAAAACAAAACAAAATAGAACCTATCGCAAGCAAAGCCTGCAGGCGAAGGTAAAATGAAAAGAAATAGAATAAGGGAGCTGATAAACGACGATAGTGAAGAACACGGCAAGCAGAGCACAGGCCCGAAGAACACAAGGTTCTTTAGGACTCGCACCAAACTCACCATGCGAGCTCTCTTTCTCTCTCCTGTCTCAACAAAGAAGGAAAAACACGGGGAACACTTCACAAACACGTACAAGGACACAGAGGGAGTGAAAAGGGGGATGGGAAAGGCAACAACACAACACAGTACTCACAGCTCCTCACACACAGCAGCCATGATTGCCACACCCACGCATGACTCACCAGCGACCAGCAGGGGGCGCGAGAGAGAGAGCGAGAGAGAGAGACTTGACTTTTATGTGCTTTTATTATACAAGTATCAAAACACACATGGAAGAACACCGCAAAATTTTTACAAGAAAAAGAAAGTTGTACAAGCAAAAAGAATGTATATACATGTATATGTGGACATTGAGCGTAAGTATAATTTACAAAAACAAACTCAACACCTCATCTGTAAAACAATTGTCGTTCACACTGCCGAAACTTATCCGGGCCGACACTATTCCTTTGAAGCAAAACAGCACATTTTCATCTCTGCCACTCAATTTGATCTTTCTAGTTTTATATATTGCGAGTTTAGCAATTCCGCACAGAAAATTCAAGAAAGGGACCGCTGTCTTGTTCTTGGTGCTCCTTTCAATGCCATACACAAAAATTGCAACAGAAAAAACAAACTGAAATTTATAAAAGAGATGTTGGAGGAAACAAAAAAGGGGTACCAATCTCTTACATTTCACAAAAGCATGGGTCACATTTTCAGCCTCTTCACAAAAAGGACAAACATTCAGTACAGAAGGATCAAACTTATTAAGTAAGTATTTGGTGACCAGGGCCTGATGAACTAGTCTCCAATTTAAGTCTCCGGTTCGACCTAAGGTTGGAGATCTATACATCTCTTTCCACACTGGAGATAGTAACGAATTAGCCGGAATGATCTCATCCCACCGATTTTTTAAAGGTTTTGTGAAACCCGGTATAAGCACCTCTTGGCATATCCCATAAATAACTTTTTTTCCCATCACATGGAACACACCGCAACCATCTGACTTTGAGAAGACACCCTGTTGTTTTTTTGAGGTGACTTGGAGCTCGGGGAAATAGAGACGAGAGTCCACCACTTCATCTGCCCCAGTCCACCCGATATTTAATTCCCTGAAAGTTTTAATCACAACTCTCAAAACTTTGTCCACAATTCTAGATGACCGAACCCCCACTTTTGATGTGAGAGAACCGGTGGATAACCATCCATTTAGGGAAGGCTTCATCAGGTCTCGCACTCTGTTTATTCCATTACAGGTGAAGCAATGCATAAATGACCTGGAGGTTGAAATTTCAGGGAATAAAGGATTCAGAACCAATGGCTCATGCATATATTTTTTTGCATCGTAGGACACCTCTAATCGTTGTATTCCAAGGACTTGCCAGGCATTCAGAAGGCTCTGATGAAACTCGGGGAGCAGAGTCGTGTTGACATGCTGCAGGTCCATGAGGAAGAGCTCTCGGTCATACTTCAACCCATCTGCTTCCTGCAGCCAAGCGTTTGTGAGAGGCCGCCACGGGACACACTCACCATACAATAAACGCTTTATCGTCCACATGCGGAAAGCCATTATCCGACTCGGAACATGTATCAAGCTTTGGCCACCTGCATTTCGGGGTCTGCACACCGTGTCTGGTCCAAGCCAATGGTGGCCTCCCCAGAAAAAACTGAGTTAGAACCCTCTGAATGCCTGTGACCAAGTATCTCGGAGGTTGGAGGGGGATAACTTTATGCCAAATAAAAGGAACCACCAGGTTATTTATTATTGTCACCCTTGCCTTAAGCGATAGAAGGTGGTGCAACCGTTTCCATCTAGCCAGTTTCTGCTTAATTCTTTCCAAGAAACCCTCCAAATTTTTTTGTTCATATGCTTGGACTCCGAGAAATAACCCTAAATATTTAAACCCCTCTTTGTTCCACTGCATTCCTCCTGGTAACACAGGCAGAGCTGAGGAAGGTGGACTGGGGCCCACCCATAAGGCAGCACTTTTGTTCCAATTTACTTTTGCCGTGGAGGCGAGCTCAAACTGGGACAGACATCGAAAGACCTCACCCACATCATTTTGGCTGGAAACAGCAACACAAATGTCATCCGCATAAGCTGAAGTAACCATTTTGTGGTTTTTTGTTAAGGAGACTCCTTCCACTGAGTTTCGGAGCAAAGCTAGTAAAGGTTCGACCGAGAGACTGTATAGCATTCCTGAAAGCGGGCAGCCCTGACGGATGCCTCGCTGAAAGGGAAAATGGCAACATAAGCTGTTGTTTACCTTCAACAGACAGGATGCATTTTCATACAACAACTTAACATAGAAAACAAAATTTTGTCCAAAACCAACTCTCTGTAGTACAGCAAACAAAAAAGAATGGTCAACACTGTCAAAAGCTTTTTCTTGATCTAAAAGAACCAAACCAAAACCATGAGATGTAGTACGACCGAGACTGATCAAGTCTCTCACCAAAAAAATGTTATCGTAAATAGAACGCTCAGGAACACAATAAGACTGATCAATATCAATCAAAAGGGGGATGACTTCCTTTAGACGTATCGCGAGCGCCTTCGACAATATTTTATAGTCCGTATTTAGGAGTGACACAGGCCGCCAATTTGTGGCGTCTTGCAAGTTCCCTTTTTTTGGAAGGAGACACAAAACTGACCTCCGGCAACTTAGTGGCAATTCACCTTGTTCAAGGCTATCATGAAAGATGTCAAGTAGAGTAGGGCCTAGAATGTCCCAAAAGGCCTTGTAAAATTCAACTGGGAGGCCGTCAAGTCCAGGGGCTTTCCCATCTTGAATTCCTTTAAGAGCAACAGTAAGTTCTCCGAGAGAGATGCCAGGCTCCAGTTATTGTCGCTGGTCTTCAGACAAAGATGGGAGCAGTTCAAACATCTCGTTTCTGTTTTCCTGGTTCACAGTTATCAAGGCAAACAGCTTTGAATAAAAGTTTCGTAAATCATCTTTGATGTCACTTTGAGAAGACAGAAGCGCACCGGCAGAAGAGCGCAAAGCGTGAATTTGTTGAGGGGTCTTGGCTGTCTTTTCCAGGTTGAAAAATTCTTTGTTTGGTTTGTCAAGTTGGATATTGTCCATTCGCAGTCGGACGAAAGCACCAGATGCACGCTCACTCACCATTTCAGCCAGTAGTGTTCTTTTCTCTGACAACTGCTGGACATTTTCGTTGGACATTCCAGATTTCTGCTCACAATAAAGTATATCGTTTTTTAAGGCAGTTATCACACCGAGTGTGTTACAGGTATTATAACGACAGTATTGCTGGCAAAAACACTTAATTTGGGATTTTGTGCAATCCCACCATTGCCTTAAATTTAGGTAGGAAAACTTTTGCATTTCACATTCCTTCCATACCATTCTGAATGCTTCTTTGAAATGCTCACTTTGTAAAAGTTTGACATTGAAAGTCCAATATGCACTTCTACACACGTGATGAGGTAGGCCACATACAACAACAACCATGTGATGATCAGAAAAACCAGATGGCCTTATATATGAATTCTTGACAAGATTTACCTTATCATGGTTAACATAAATTCTATCCAAACGAGCCATTGTCAAAAGATTTCTTGCGGCACAAACCCACGTGTACTGCCGGATATTAGGGTTCTGTACCCGCCACACATCCACAAGTTGAAATTTTTTAATGAGCTGTGCCAAAGGCCTTGCACTCGGTGGATGAGGCTCAGGAGTGTTTCTATCAAGTTGTGGGTTGAGGGTACAGTTGTAGTCTCCCCCCAAGCAAACCAACATGGACAGGTCAATAGTGCTTAAAAAATCTGCTAACTTGTGAAGAAAAGCACTTCTTGCAGAGTTTGCACTAGGGCAGTATACATAAGTCGTGCAAATTTTTTGGTTACCGCTGACAAACTCCACAGATAGTAAATGGCCCTTGCAAATTTCTCTACATCTGATCTCCAACGGCTGGAGTCTAGGATGTAAGACTACTGCAACACCAGCCTTGGCATCAACAAAAGCACTGGAGAAAAAGTGACAAACTTTAAAGATTTTACGCCACTCAACCTCAGAAGACTGATTTGCATGCGTCTCTTGTAACATCAGCACATCAATTTTTTCATTCTGAAACATTTGAAACACCTGTAGGCGAAGCACACAACTGCGACCACCGTTGATGTTTAAGGATGCTACTTTTATCTCCACTCTGTTAACTATTCATAAAGTTCCTTGCCCGCTCGAGTTACACATTTTCTTAGCCTCTGGAATTGAGGTTCTGACATGTTAACCTGATAAGGTTCACGAATCATGTTCTTTGCAGTCAAAATAAAATCATGCAGATTCGGAAAGTAGTCTTTGATTTTTACATGTCTTTTCCTGAACGTTTCTTCAAGGAACTTGATAACATTTTCTTGAGAAACCATGGTGATGGTATTGTCATCACATGCCTCACTCTCTTGAGCACTTGAAGCACTAAAGAGTGGAGTAGAAGAGGTTTCATCAGAATCAAGTGCTTCATCTTGATCTGCATCTTTTCCTCCTATTTGCTGAACACTTAGTTTTGGAAACAGCAATTCTACAGGGTCAAGGACCTCCGCACTCTTTGCAGACCCTTCCAAATTTACCATATCCTCTGTGGCTATAGGTATGTCCCCCTCCTCATCATCCCTTTCATTTTTATCTGTCAGGGAAGGGTTAACGTTATCCTCACAGTCGCAAGGACTTTCCCCTTTATCTATTTTTTCCTCACTAGCAGATCCAGCTGCCAACTTGTCTGAGCGAGTTTGGTTATCAGGACAAGGACTTACCACATCCTGAGAGGATCGACTATTTTCCGGGTCATACTCAATCTCAGCAAGTGGTGCCAGCGAATCTTCCTCATGTACACACACTTCCTGTACCATCTCCATTACCGCCAAGGAGTTTCCGGTGTAGGCCTCACCCTGGAGGTCCTGCGAACCTGACACGATCTGAATCTTATTTTGTTTTTCTTCGGAATCACAGGATTCATCACTTGAACGCTTCTGACCTTTTTTCCTGGTGTCCACAACGGATACTTCCATGGTATCGTCCGCACTGTCGTGTACCGTGGACGAAATGAGAGAGGGTTCAACCACTTTTATTCCCACCTTAAGTGGAGGGGCAGGGTTAGTCACCTCACGTTCTAAGTCTATCACTCCCTCCCCCACCCCCCGGTCGGGGGGGACGGGTCTGGCGTTTCACTCACCGCAGTCGGTGCGGTGGGTGGCTTAACCACTCGATCCGCCTCCTCCCCTTCATGGTGCGGTGAAGAGGAGTCGCTCCTCACCAATCCTCCGCGTTCCTGCGGTTTAACCGCATTGGGACAGGCACTCCTCACATGCCCTTAAGCCCCACACTCGAAACACGTCATAGCCTCCGAGGAGGCATACATTTTGTATTCAAAGCCGTTGATTTTCACACTCAACACGACATTGAGCGTTTTTACATTTGCAGGCAGTATCATGTACACCACTCTCTTAAAGGACATGATATGTTTGAATCGATCGCAAACATTTCGCATCGGCACCATCGAAATCCTCGATACGACCTTACCGAACTTGTTTAATTGTTCACGTAACTCCTCATTTCTAATAAATGGCGGGATATTACTGATGTTAATCTTTACCGTCGGGGCTTGTAAAGCGAACTCAGAGAGGAACGTGTTCGGTTCAATGAACAAGCCTTGTTCGACTACACTCGCTACCATGTGCTCCTCGGACAAAAAAACGACAAATTTCTTATTCATACGAGAGGCAGCGCGAATACTGTGTGCACCAACGATGTTTCCAATGGCGGAAAGCACATCGTTAATTTCCACCTCGTTGGGAGGAACACAAGCTAGGCCGTGTTTACGAGTTAGCGATTCGTACGTATCAATGCGGAAACGTTCGCCCGCCATTCTAACTCGACCAAATAAAAGTTTGTAGCCAAGAACCGAGAGAACCCAATGTTTGTCGAACACCAACAAACAGATCAAATTCCCCCCCCCCCCCCCTTGTCCGGACCGGACAAGAGGGTATCAAACCTAAATAATCGAGCTAAAGTAAAAAAAAAGCGTGCGTTCTAAGCACAAAAATGGCTTACAAAGCGCCGTCAAAGCTAGTAGGCCGCACCCAACAAGGGCCCGCTCTCAATCCTCTCTCTCTCGAAGACAAGGGTGCAGAACGGATGAAAACACAATGCCGAAGCACACAGGATGGAGAAGGAGAGGGAGGGGGGCAGGGGAGGGGAGGGGAAAAACGCAACGGCCTCACCAAAGCACAGAGCAGTTGCTCACAGCCGCCATGACGCCACACCCAACGCACCAACAGCCGATAGGTGGCGACAGAGAGAGAGAGAGAGAGAGAGAGAGAGAGAGAGAGAGAGAGAGAGAGAGAGAGAGAGAGAGAGAGACTTGACTTTTATGTGCTTTTATTATAAAAGTATCAAAACACACATGAAAGAACACCGCAAAATTTTTACAAGAAAAAGAAAGTTGCACAAGCAAAAAGAATGTATATACATGTATATGTGGACATTGAGCGTAGGTATAATTTACAAAAACAAACTCAACACCTCATCTGTAAAACAATCATCGTTCACACTGCCGAAACTTATCCGGGCCGACACTATTCCTTTGAAGCAAAACATCACATTTTCATCTCTGCCACTCAATTTGATCTTTCTAGTTTTATATATTGCGAGTTTAGCAATTCCGCACAGAAAATTCAAGAAAGGGACCGCTGTCTTGTTCTTGGTGCTCCTTTCAATGCCATACACAAAAATTGCAACAGAAAAAACAAACTGAAATTTATAAAAGAGCTGTTGGAGGAAACAAAAAAGGGGTACCAATCTCTTACATTTCACAAAAGCATGGGTCACATTTTCAGCCTCTTCACAAAAAGGACAAACATTCAGTACAGAAGGATCAAACTTATTAAGTAAGTATTTGGTGACCAGGGCATGATGAACTAGTCTCCAATTTAAGTCTCCGGTTCGACCTAAGGTTGGAGACCTATACATCTCTTTCCACACTGGAGATAGGAACGAATTAGCCGGAATGATCTCATCCCACCGATTTTTTAAAGGTTTTGTGAAACCCGGTATAAGCACCTCTTGGCATATCCCATAAATAACTTTTTTTCCCATCACATGGAACACACCGCAACCATCTGACTTTGAGAAGACACCCTGTTGTTTTTTTGAGGTGATTTGGAGCTCGGGGAAATAGAGACGAGAGTCCACCACTTCATCTGCCCCAGTCCACCCGATATTTAATTCCCTGAAAGTTTTAATCACAACTCTCAAAACTTTGTCCACCATTCTGGATGACCGAACCCCCACTTCTGATGTGAGAGAACCGGTGGATAACCATCCATTTAGGGAAGGCTTCATCAGGTCTCGCACTCTGTTTATTCCATTACAGGTGAAGCAATGCATAAATGACCTGGAGGTTGAAATTTCAGGGAATAAAGGATTCAGAACCAATGGCTCATGCACATATTTTTTTGCATCGTAGGACACCTCTAATCGTTGTATTCCAAGGACTTGCCAGGCATTCAGAAGGCTCTGATGAAACTCGGGGAGCAGAGTCGTGTTGACATGCTGCAGGTCCATGAGGAAGAGCTCTCGGTCATACTTCAACCCATCTGCTTCCTGCAGCCAAGCGTTTGTGAGAGGCCGCCACGGGACACACTCACCATACAATAAACGCTTTATCGTCCACATGCGGAAAGCCATTATCCGACTCGGAACATGTATCAAGCTTTGGCCACCTGCATTTCGGGGTCTGCACACCGTGTCTGGTCCAAGCCAATGGTGGCCTCCCCAGAAAAACTGAGTTAGAACCCTCTGAATGCCTGTGACCAAGTATCTCGGAGGTTGGAGGGGGATAACTTTATGCCAAATAAAAGGAACCACCAGGTTATTTATTATTGTCACCCTTGCCTTAAGCGATAGAAGGTGGTGCAACCGTTTCCATCTAGCCAGTTTCTGCTTAATTCTTTCCAAGAAACCCTCCCAATTTTTTTGTTCATATGCTTGGACTCCGAGAAATAACCCTAAATATTTAAACCCCTCTTTGTTCCACTGCATTCCTCCTGGTAACACAGGCAGAGCTGAGGAAGGTGGACTGGGGCCCACCCATAAGGCAACACTTTTGTTCCAATTTACTTTTGCCGTGGAGGCGAGCTCAAACTGGGACAGACATCGAAAGACCTCACCCACATCATTTTGGCTGGAAACAGCAACACAAATGTCATCCGCATAAGCTGAAGTAACCATTTTGTGGTTTTTTGTTAAGGAGACTCCTTCCACTGAGTTTCGGAGCAAAGCTAGTAAAGGTTCGACCGAGAGACTGTATAGCATTCCTGAAAGCGGGCAGCCCTGACGGATGCCTCGCTGAAAGGGAAAAGGGCAACATAAGCTGTTGTTTACCTTCAACAGACAGGATGCATTTTCATACAACAACTCAACATAGGAAACAAAATTTTGTCCAAAACCAGCTCTCTGTAGTACAGCAAACAAAAAAGAATGGTCAACACTGTCAAAAGCTTTTTCTTGATCTAAAAGAACCAAACCAAAACCATGAGATGTAGTATGACCGAGACTGATCAAGTCTCTCACCAAAAAAATGTTATCGTAAATAGAACGCTCAGGAACACAATAAGACTGATCAATATCAATCAAAAGGGGGATGACTTCCTTTAGACGTATCGCGAGCGCCTTCGACAGTATTTTATAGTCCGTATTTAGGAGTGACACAGGCCGCCAATTTGTGGCGCCTTGCAAGTTCCCTTTTTTTGGAAGGAGACACAAAACTGACCTCCGGCAACTTAGTGGCAATTCACCTTGTTCAAGGCTATCATGAAAGATGTCAAGTAGAGTAGGGCCTAGAATGTCCCAAAAGGCCTTGTAAAATTCAACTGGGAGGCCGTCAAGTCCAGGGGCTTTCCCATCTTGAATTCCTTTAAGAGCAACAGTAAGTTCTCCGAGAGAGATGCCAGGCTCCAGTTGTTGTCGCTGGTCTTCAGACAGAGATGGGAGCAGTTCAAACATCTCGTTTCTGTTTTCCTGGTTCACAGTTCTCAAGGCAAACAGCTTTGAATAAAAGTTTCGCAATTCATCTTTGATGTCACTTTGAGAAGACAGAAGCGCACCGGCAGAAGAGCGCAAAGCGTGAATTTGTTGAGGGGTCTTGGCTGTCTTTTCCAGGTTGAAAAATTCTTTGTTTGGTTTGTCAAGTTGGATATTGTCCATTCGCAGTCGGACGAAAGCACCAGATGCACGCTCTCTCACCATTTCAGCCAGTAGTGTTCTTTTCTCTGACAACTGCTGGACATTTTCATTGGACATTCCAGATTTCTGCTCACAATAAAGTATATCGTTTTTTAAGGCAGTTATCACACCGAGTGTGTTACAGGTATTATAACGACAGTATTGCTGGCAAAAACACTTAATTTGGGATTTTGTGCAATCCCACCATTGCCTTAAATTTAGGTAGGAAAACTTTTGCATTTCACATTCCTTCCATACCATTCTGAATGCTTCTTTGAAATGCTCACTTTGTAAAACTTTGACATTGAAAGTCCAATATGCACTTCTACACACGTGATGAGGTAGGCCACATACAACAACAACCATGTGATGATCAGAAAAACCAGATGGCCTTATATATGAATTCTTGACAAGATTTACCTTATCATGGTTAACATAAATTCTATCCAAACGAGCCATTGTCAAAAGATTTCTTGCGGCACAAACCCACGTGTACTGCCGGATATTAGGGTTCTGTGCCCGCCACACATCCACAAGTTGAAATTTTTTAATGAGCTGTGCCAAAGGCCTTGCACTCGGTGGATGAGGCTCAGGAGTGTTTCTATCAAGTTGTGGGTTGAGGGTACAGTTGTAGTCTCCCCCCAAGCAAACCAACATGGACAGGTCAATAGTGCTTAAAAAACCTGCTAACTTGTGAAGAAAAGCACTTCTTGCAGAGTTCGCACTAGGGCAGTATACATTAGTCGTGCAAATCTTTTGGTTACCGCTGACAAACTCCACAGATAATAAATGGCCCTTGTAAATTTCTCTACATCTGATCTCCAACGGCTGGAGTCTAGGATGTAAGACTACTGCAACACCAGCCTTGGCATCAACAAAAGCACTGGAGAAAAAGTGACAACCTTTAAAGATTTTACGCCACTCAACCTCAGAAGACTGATTTGCATGCGTCTCTTGTAACATCAGCACATCAATTTTTTCATTCTGAAACATTTGAAACACCTGGAGGCGACGCACACAACTGCGACCACCGTTGATGTTTAAGGATGCTACTTTTATCTCCACTCTGTTAACTATTCATAAAGTTCCTTGCCCGCTCGAGTTACACATTTTCTTAGCCTCTGGAATTGAGGTTCTGACATGTTAACCTGATAAGGTTCACGAATCATGTTCTTTGCAGTCAAAATAAAATCATGCAGATTCGGAAAGTAGTCTTTGATTTTTACATGTCTTTTCCTGAACGTTTCTTCAAGGAACTTAATAACATTTTCTTGAGAAACCATGGTGATGGTATTGTCATCACACGCCTCGCTCTCTTGAGCACCTGAAGCACTAAAGAGTGGAGTAGAAGAGGTTTCATCAGAATCAAGTGCTTCATCTTGATCTGCATCTTTTCCTCCTATTTGCTGAACACTTAGTTTTGGAAACAGCAATTCTACAGGGTCAAGGACCTCCGCACTCTTTGCAGACCCTTCCAAATTTACCATATCCTCTGTGGCTATAGGTATGTCCCCCTCCTCATCATCCCTTTCATTTTTATCTGTCAGGGAAGGGTTAACGTTATCCTCACAGTCGCAAGGACTTTCCCCTTTATCTATTTTTTCCTCACTAGCAGATCCAGCTGCTAACTCGTCTGAGCGAGTTTGGTAATCAGGACAAGGACTTACCACATCCTGAGAGGATCGACTATTTTCCGGGTCATACTCAATCTCAGCAAGTGGTGCCAGCGAATCTTCCTCATGTACACACACTTCCTGTACCATCTCCATTACCGCCAAGGAGTTTCCGGTGTAGGCCTCACCCTGGAGGTCCTGCGAACCTGACACGATCTGAATCTTATTTTGTTTTTCTTCGGAATCACCGGATTCATCACTTGAACGCTTCTGACCTTTTTTCCTGATGTCCACTACGGATACTTCCATGGTATCGTCCGCACTGTCATGTACCGTGGACGAAATGAGGGATGGTTCAACCACTTTTATTCCCACCTTAAGTGGAGGGGCAGGGTTAGTCACCTCACGTTCTAAGTCTATCACTCCCTCCCCCATCCCCCCGGTCAGGGGGGACGGGTCAGGCGCTTCACTCACCGCAGTCGGTGCGGTGGGTGGATTAACCACTCGATCCGCCTCCTCCCCTTCATGGTGCGGTGAAGAGGAGTCGCTCCTCACCAATCCTCCGCGTTCCTGCGGTTTAACCGCATTGGGACAGGCACTCCTCACATGCCCGTAAGCCCCACACTCGAAACACGTCATAGCCTCCGAGGAGGCATACATTTTGTATTCAAAGCCGTTGATTCTCACACTCAACACGACATTGAGCGTTTTTACATTTGCAGGCAGTATCATGTACACCACTCTCTTAAAGGACATGACATGTTTGAATCGATCGCAAACATTTCGCATCGGCACCATCGAAATCCTCGATACGACCTTACCGAACTTGTTTAATTGTTCACGTAACTCCTCATTTCTAATAAATGGCGGGATATTACTGATGTTAATCTTTACCGTCGGGGCTTGTAAAGCGAACACAGAGAGGAACGTGTTTGGTTCAATGAACAAGCCTTGTTCGACTACACTCGCTACCATGTGCTCCTCGGACAAAAAAACGACAAATTTCTTATTCATACGAGAGGCAGCGCGAATACTGTGGGCACCAACGATGTTTCCAATGGCGGAAAGCACATCGTTAATTTCCACCTCGTTGGGAGGAACACAAGCTAGCCCGTGTTTACGAGTTAGCGATTCGTACGTATCAATGCGGAAACGTTCGCCCGCCATTCTAACTCGACCAACTGAAAGTTCGTAGCCAAGAACCGAGAGAACCCAATGTTTGTCGAACACCAACAAACAGATCAAATTCCTCCCCCCCCCCCCCCCCCCCCTTGTCCGGACCGGACAAGAGGGTATCAAACCTAAATAACCGAACTAAAGTAAATAATAAACGTGCATTATAAGCACACAAAGGGCTTACAAAGCGCCGTCGAAAGCCAGTAGGCCGCACCCAAAACGGGCCCGCTCTCAATCCTCTCTCTCTCGAAGACAAAGGTGTAGAACGGATGTAAACAAAATGCCAAAGTACACAGGATAGGAAGGAGAGGGAGGGGGGGGGGGGGCAGGGGAGGGCAGGAGAGAAGGAAAACTCGCAAATAACTCACTGCACCACAGAGCAGTTGCTCACAGCCGCCATGACGCCCCGCCCAACACACGAACGGCCAGCAGGGGGCGCGAGAGAGAGAGAGAGAGAGAGAGAGAGAGAGAGACAGACAGACAGACAGATACAGATGGGATGGGAAGGGGTGTTCAGAGCACTGAGGTGCTATACTGTAAATATTTAAATGTAAATATTTTAGGCCTGTTCAATCGGCTTAATTAAAGTTCTTTAAATTGTACACCAAATGGGTAGTTGGTCTAATGGCAACACTTTTGCTGTGTCTACTTTTGTTTAGTTCAACTGATTGAAATATAAATCTGTAAATTGCAATAGTAAGTTGTTTTGTCAGTCAATTAATTGATGTGGTGTTGAGTAAAAGGAAAACTTACACAAATCTGCTATTTAGGAATGCACATATGTGAGATTTAACTGAGAAATTGACTGAATCTCATTATCTATACTGCTGCTCAGACAAGATGTATTTTCATTGATCTGCCAACAATGTGGGACAGCACTGGCTACAAAGCCAATGCCAATGTATGAGTCTTATACATCAGTAAAATGCAATCTTTCTGATCTGCAGCTTAAGCAGTGGATCTGAACCTATGAAGTTTCTTTCATATCCACAGAACAACTAGTCATGCTCATCTGCTCACACTTTTCGTGGAGAGATATGTACATCCATAAAAGCATGAAAAATGGCTTAAAATTGGCAACAATTTCAAAATGTTCTAGTGGCGGGGCGGGGTGGTGGGGCGTCCCTTATTTTTCCACATTGAAGGTGGCAACCCTAGCCACATCCCCTGCTCCTCCTCCTTCCCCTCCTCCTCCTCCTTCCCCTCCCCTCTCCCCCTCCTCCTCCTACTCCTCCTCCTCTTCCCCACCCCTCTCCTCCTCCTCCTACTTCGCCTCCGCCTCCCCCTCCTCCTCCTCTGCCCCTCCCCTCCTCCTCCTCATGCCCCTCCTCCTCCTGCCCCTCCTTCTCCTCCTCCTCCCCCTCCTCCTCCTCCCTCCTCCGCCTCCCTTCTCCTCCCCCCCTCCTCCCTCCTCCTCCCCCTCCTTCTCTCCCTCCTCCTCCCCCTCCCCTCCCCCTGCTCCTCCCCCCTCCTCCCCCTCCTCCCCCCTCCTCCCCCTCCTCCCCCTCTTCCCCCCTCCACCCCTCCTCCCCCCTCCTGGAGGAGGGAGGAGTGGGACTAGTTATTCTAGTTATGCTGGTTATACACCAAAGCAAACAACAAAAACGAACGGGAAAGACTTATCTTTGAGGAAGTTGGCAGAGGTGAAAATCGCACATCCACTGCTCAGAGACTGGAACCGGTAGTGATGATACCAGGTGAACCTTTCGAACTTCGTTTTAATAAAACTCCCATTGAGTGATGGATCAGATGTTTCACTCATGAAATCTCATTATAATCTCTGTTTCTGTTTTTGTTGACACAAGCACATTGTCACGGGACACCTGGCGCTCTGTTGTGTTACCTGTGTTTGTGATGATCGAGTGCACCTTCTGATGATCTTCTTATCCAGTTTGTCATTTCATTTAATACCCTGAATGATTATTCCGAATTATACCGGGAGCCCAGGGGGGTCAGCCTTGCTGGAAAGTTAACCAATTTTCATGTATATAGCAATGGTCCATGTGCATGTCCATATAAGGAAATGGACGTCTTCCGGGCACATTATGGTGGGTGTGGTCAAAAGGGCCATTAGAAAGGGACCTCAAAATGGAGCTAGATCAACTCTGTGAGTTAACCTGATGAAACCTAGTGGAAAATGTTCGGCGTAGTCCGGGGTATGAATGGCCACTGCCAGACATTTTCAGTGGTGGGGTGTGCCTGCCAGATTAGATAACCGGAACCCCAAAATTGAGCTAGATCAGCTCGTGAGTTAACCCGGTGAAACCTACTGGAGGATGTTCGGCATAGTCCCAGATATCACGAATGACCACTGCCAGACATTTTCAGTCGTGGGGTTTGCCCGCCAGAAACCCCCGAATGCCCCCACACCCAAAATTGAGCTAGATCAGTGTGGTGAAATTGTACCAAAGTTGAACCCAGGTGTGGTGCTCCCTTAAACCGCTGGGCAGTGTCTATAAGACCTCGGACGTCCGTGACTCGTGGCCACTCCTGCGACATTATTATACAATGACATGTAGAATTGAATGGTACTGTAGGGGAATTTGTAGCTGAGAGACTCAGGACTCCAATGACCGGACACAGGTTACAAAAGGTCTAGTTTATTAACTGTATTCACTTCATCCAATTACCAAAATGATACCGCATAATATAATGGATCAGGTTAACTCTTTTCGCTGGTCCTTCTCGTTCATCCGACACTCCCGTTCGGTCAGCGCTTCACGTAGCAAGTCCTGTCGACTCCACGTTTGCTCTAGTTTATATGGACGAACTGGACTTAATCCTCTGTCCGCTGAAACGTTAATCCTTTCTCCGCTGATGCCCCGAGGTCATGCATTGCACCAAATCCTGGCATCAACTCGCTCCCCTCCTGCTGTGATTTCCATTTACACAGTAGGAGGGTGCTCTAGCCTGGGGCCTTGACCAGGTGTTTCAAGAGATTATCATGTTCATGCACATTCTGCTTCGTTACCAGATTTAATCAATGAGTTACCAGGGCCAATCAATACGTTACACTGAGTTACACTTCCACAATTCCCTCATCTTTTTGTTTTTGTTTATATTAACCATTAATCTAAACATCAATATAAGTAAACAATCAATCACTACTAGTAAACATCATTACAAGTATAAGTAAATAATCAATCACTTTGGTAATCAAATTCCCTTAGGCATACACCGTCATCCTGCAAGAATCACAAAACATTTCGTTGGTCATTGACTCCTTCCATATTGTTCAATCTATTGCATTTGCATCACAAATATATTTTCAAAACAACACTTCACCATCACCAAGATACAACAATTTCGCTTCATTTTCAAGTTTTGTAAAGCATCTGCACCATCTGGAAAAAACGTTTGCCTCCACACACATGTTGACTTTGTTTGAAAGGAAGGGCTGATCACTTGTGTTTGAATCCAGGTATGAAACATTTTCTCCTAATGTCTTCATAGCTCCTGCACTACTTCGTGTAGGATTTCGCTGTTGTGGTAACACTGCGGAGTCATAGACTGACCCTTCTCTCCATGTAGCATTCTTGCCACTTTTTGCTGTGAACCATAATGATTCCTTGAACAAGGCCTTCGCCCAGTTGTAGTCAACTTGCCTCCTCCCTCATTATGAGTGGGCAGCAAGTATTGGTGTGACGTTGATTGGCCAGCAAGATGTGGAACAGGGATGCCGGATGCATCCACAATGATGTTGGGACCATGGTGTTCAGGTCATCCATGGTCCATACCAGGCGTGGCCCGCAGAATCGCGCACAGCTGTTGTGAAAAGGCACAGCCATTGGTTTGCAGCTTCATGCTGGCTTCCCGGAAGTTGGTGAAGTAATAACATATGTCCCCGCATTTCACAGAGGTTGCAGGTAAAATGTCGTTGTCCTGCAACTTCTGATGTGATGAATGTTCGAAGCCTTCGAACAAGAGTAAGTGATCGCCTTTCTTTCATATGTTGCAGTGTGATCCAGGCAAATGGTCACATAAATTTCCTTGGTGAAGGTAAGCATTCATCTCCAAGTTACATGGGAGAATGTCTTCATCATTCTTTGAGAAAGAGGGTGTATGCCATGATTAACTTCATTTTTTAGCCACAAATTTTCTTTCTCGAACTTCTTCCCAATTCCGTTAGCAATCCCTCCAAAATGTGATCTCGTCTTATCTTTATGCTCAGTCACATCTGAATCTGCTTTCCGCACACACTGGATCAGATAGGGTACATCTTACCATGAAATCAGCATAATCATGTATATCTTCCGACAGTTTCACATTCAACAATTTGTTGTTTTTTCTTAACACAAAAAGTTATATTCATTTATATGCGTCACACAAATAATATTCAATCAGGTATGTATTTTATTACTAACTAAGAATAGCATTGTATATGATTACAATCACAAACGGGAATACCTAATTCCCAACAACAATTTTCCCAAACCAACAAATTAAGCATAATGTATTATTACCATAATTCCTCTCCACGTTTTCTTTTCCCTCTTTTTTTTCTCCTAACAGTGTGTCACTCGTGGTGATATGAGTTCATTGATATTGTAATTGACACAACTCATAACATTGTCGTTATGCCATTATCTTAATTCTACTGTTTATGTCGCCATAAAAGTCTTCCTTTTCTGGTTCCACATTTCTTTCCTCATTTGTCACTTCATGCGTTATCATCGTGTTGTTGGTTACCTTATTCAAACACACCGTCACTAAGGCTTTCAAGCAAGCCACCACTAAAACAATTGCCAATATAACTACTAAACCAACAAACAAGTCTGCTACTCCTTGTATATATTCATACCTATGACATAGTTATATGTCGATGACATTTAACATTATATACCAAACTAACAAGCTCCCTAAAAGGTAAATAAAGAAAATCCCTTAATATGTAACATAATCAGATTATTTGTCTTACCCTGATCCCCCTATCTCCCGGGGTTGAACTCAATCCCCTGATCATGAGTGTAGTTGTGATACATTTTTCACTCATGCTGTATTAATATCAGCAGGTAATTGTATGTCATGTAGGCAAATAAATGTCACTATTCCAAGTAGGAATATCACATGTTGAAAATGTAATGTTTATCAATGCAAGGGGTGTTAAAATGTAATTCAAATGACTGTAAATCACTACTATCATTTATCTACCACTGAATGTTCTGCTGGGCTGCTAGGTGCAGCCTCATTTTCTGTGGGATCGTCCACCTTAGCCCCATGTGCTTGTTTGCAATGAGGGGCATGAATCCAACTTTCTATTTTGGGTCCATCTTTTTTCCTATTCTTATCAATCTCCTATGGTTTATCATTTCGTTCCAAGATATCGCAACCAAAGGTTTTAACCAAAGCTCTACCAAACTATTTCCAATTTGAACAAAAATGCCAGTGAAACAATGATTCGAAGAATTAACTTCAAGGGGTCAATAAATTTATTCTATAGCCAGATCTAATTTTCCCATCCAATAGTTTGCCTTGCCACATGTCATATTATAACACCTTAATAAACCTTCGAAAAAATGTTTCCCATCTCAACAAATTTCCTTTTTTACAAATAGCCATGTGTAACTTACGTATTTAACTACAATTTCCTCTCAATTTGTTTGGCCTAACTGGCCGTAAAAGTGGCTGCCAGCATGCAGTACCGTTTTTTATCTACCAAGGAAGTGTTCCACACAAGACCTCTACCAAAATGTTGTTTGTAAAAAACAAATCTGGGATTTCTGATTACATGGATGCACACTCTCAGGACATTTTCAGGCTGCTGTTAACAATCCACTACGATGACTTAATTCCTTTACCCACAATCAAATAATTAGTACAAATTGAGGATATTATCCCTATCACATTCTTTTATAGATTCATTATGTTGGATCTAATTTTTCCCAATAATTTTCCACTGCTGTAAGGCGGAACAATAGCTCTCATAAGTCTTAGTAATATCGTACTTAATTTGCCCAGCAGAGAATAATTCATTTACTATCCTTTCTCATCTGTTAACCAGTGACTTTGTTTAAACTCCAGAACTGAAAACCCACAATAGTTCAAACCAGCAAAATTTTCTTTACTATTTTCCCATATCATCTATGCCTAAAACACATCCATACATACAGCACAATTTATATGCTGATAAAATTCAAGTTTATATATATAAAATCCCTGAGCAGAGTATTCTGGGAAGTCAGTGTAAGACCTCTCCCAAATTTGGATGATTTTGTACTTCCTCATTTCCTTTTATGAAGCTCATATCCATAAATAGATGTTATTCTCATATACATTCTATCAAAAAATGGAATCCCAAAATTACTCACAATTTTACTATTAATTAATGGCTGCTCATAACCCAGCACATCAAATTTTTTTATATTCCATTTCCCTTGACAAAAGAGATAATGTTCATAATCAAATTATATTTCTATTTTATTTTACGGATTCTCTGGATATTCAATCCCATCCACATATCCCAATCCCATCCACATAAAACTATCCATTTCCAGACAGGCACACTGTCGGTGTCAACAATCTTGTAAGATTGATACACAAAAACACACACACACATGCATTATGCATATTTGTTTGCGTTGGAACCATTATTTACAGATCAGATGGGTGTCAATTTTATTTCAATTTCATAAAATTTGTCAATCAAATTCAAAATGCTTATAGACAAATAAACCAAAAGTCCATTCTTAGAAAACCCTCATGATGTCACATTGAAATTACCCTTTCAGTCTTCACAATAATCTATCCAAATTTTGACTACACACCCATTTGCATGTCAGTCGACCATTGACCTATCAATCGTGCGGAACAATAGTCCGAAATTCCCACCTGATCATCATGTGCCTCTTGTCACTTGGTTTGCCAAAAAATTGCAACGCAATTGTTCCAAACTTTGTAAATTTAAAATTGCTGTGCCCAAAATAGAAGATCCAATTTTGGCATTTGATCAATTAATTATTAATTTGTTAACAAGCAAAAAAGAAAAAATGAATCATTCTTGCTCTGAAAACTTTTCAGACACAAGAATCATCGACAGTTATTCATGTTTGTCCAGTAATCGAATCTGTTGAGGCCAATCATCATTTGGGATTTGCAGCAATGAAGGCCTAATCATTGTCTGAGGTACCGGTAAGCACTGGTACCCTTGATCTTGGTTTGCCCCATGACCTTGTCTTCCTGTTGACATACGGACATCTTCTTCTCCAATGTCCCATCTTTCCACACTCGAAACACCGGTTTCTGTCGTTGTCTGATCTGTGCACCTGTGCACTTGTATTGCTGGGCTGCATCTCTACATCCCTGAGTTGCCACTGCAATCTCTCGTTATCTCCTGAAACACGAAAAAATTCTCTGTACCGTCCTTTTTGGGGAGACAACTGGAAATCAGATGGGACAACTGTGACTTTCATTCCTAATTTCGAGGGCAGTTGTGCATTTGTCTCCTCCACTGTATCCTGTATCCTTTTTATTTTAAGTTCTAGTTCCGTTATCCGTTCTTGCTGTTCCCGTTGTCTGGATTCACCATCCCAAAGATGGAATGCAAGCCAGTCTACCGTTAGATTCTGTCTCTTCCTGGCTTTCAATCTTTGTTCCAATCTTTCCAATCGACTTCGCTCAAATGTACCATCTCTTGGAAACGCCTCATCATGTCCCTTTGTCCACAAATACCAATTCTCGACCTGCCTTATAGCTTCTGCACCATAACGGTCGTACATATGATGTGTACAAGTACCTTTTTTTGGAATCTCTGGTTGTCCTTGTGTATTCTTGCAGGCTCCATTTCCCATTCTGCCTTTTATCAAAGTAGCGTTGGATGTGTTGTAGTTTGTTCCTCTAAAGCTTCACTCGTACCTCCAGGAAGGGTCTCTCCACCTGTTCGCACGGTGATTTCCAGAGAATCTCCCTCAGCCGTGGCTTTTGCACAATCCAATCTCACAGATCAGTATTTGCAGATGAGCCGGAGGGTCAGTATGAAATGGGTGAATCCTCAGGTGTCCGCTCTGTTGACGGGGAAATCACACAATGGTAACCGCACATATATATCTGTATATAAACTCACCACCTTGCTCAATATTCCCAGGTTGTCTCCACATTGTTAATATCACGCAAAGATATCAAAGCTTCTTTCTTGAGACCGCATTTTCATCAATCAAACAATCAATATATTCAATTCAATTTATTCAGTTCAATTTATTCAGTTAAATTTATTCAATTAAATTCAATCAATTAGATTTAATCAATCAGATTCAATCAATCAACAATTCAATCAATTATTCAATTTCAATTAATTCATCAATATTCATCAATAAATCAAATTAATCATTTTGGATGTCTCCTTGCATAAGCCCTTTCCCCAATGATGTCAGGACAGGTCCATCCATTGACTGAGATCGAATTTCATCGGTCGTCACCTCGGATTCGTACCTCATGTCAATTGATGAATCGCCGTCCTGTCCTAGGGTCATATCTGACATATTTTCCCATTTTGCCTGGTCTCCACAAATTTTTCTTTGCAACCACTAAAGGCAACTCATCCTTCATTCGTGAGACAGCCAAAATGGATGCCAGATATTAAAGTTCTTTGGGAAAAATATCTCATCATTTTTCTTTTAATAGTACCCAAAATCTCTTGGCAATATAAATTTCGTAAAACTCCTGAAATGGGACTGTCAAATTCCTTCAATCATGCTAAATTTTGAAACTCCATCGCTTGTAATACCCAATTTATCCCATAGGGCTTGAAAGTTCTTTCCCAAGTTCATGCAGCATTCTGCATTTGAACCCTATGATATCATTCATAATAATCATCATGATTTTATAGTCATGGTCCTATCATAATCATCTATTTAAACGAACATTTCCTTTATCACCACAGCTATGTGGTATAATCAACAATAGAATAAAACTGTACATAGCAACAGGCTACCTCATGGCCACTTAGTATACCTATTGACAATAAGTCATAACAATATCGAATAATCATTGAACAATTCAAAAATCGCTTCCACTGCTCTAGCCGCAGCATCCGTGATATTTGTTTGCTCATTCCCTATTCCTGATTCGTCATCAAGGATCTCCATCATCACACAGCGTACTTAATTCCGCATTTTAATGAGAATTCAACAGGAATTTACGACTCAAAGGAAAAAGAACGAGCAGACCTTTTGCAGGATGATCGTTACAAAATCGTTACATATATTAAAGTATTTATAATGTCGACAAATCATATCTTAATTCTTGCAAGATTTGGTTCTTTGAATAAATCACAGCACCGGGAGAACCAGCTCCAAAAATGGATCTTTGTGTTTATTCAGCACCCTAGTAATTGGTTCTTTGTGTACTAATTACACAGCACCCAGGCCCCGCTCATATGGATCTTTGTGCAGCGCTGCACAGCACCTGAGCAAAAGGGGTTTCATCTACATTTTCCTATCCGGCGTACCATCCGTGATATTTGTTTGCTCATTCACTATTCCTGATTCGTCATCAAGGATCTCCATCATCACACAGCGTACTTAATTCCGCATTTTAATGAGAGTTCAACAGGAATTTACGACTCAAAGGAAAAGAACGAGCAGACATTTTGCAGGACGATAACTGGAATTAGTCGTGAAAATATATCCAAATACCCAAAAATACACACCCACACAAATAAACAACATTTATTCCGTTTAACAGAACAAACATTTCCTCTATCATGACATGCATGTCTTCAAAATTATATGACCAAGAGAAAAGTAAAACTAATTAAAACTGTGGGCAGTGATAATCCGGGGACCATACCGCTCCATCCTGATTGGACGAGTGCGTGCTAGAGTCGTTAACAACGACAGTCCAGATCCGAGTGTTCAAAATTTCAACTCAATCGATCGAAAAATGAACGCAGGGATGCATTTTAAAGGTGCAGTGGCACTAACTGAGTTGCCACGAATATGGCCACGAAATTGCCAATATGGCCAATATGACAAAATATTTTCCTTAATCAATTGGCTCATAGCATAACCAATCTGTAAGTATTTCATCCGAAGATGTATCTCTGAGGACTTTTAATTAAATAAGTCATTTATAAATCAACGAGTTAATTTATTAAATGATTAATCAATAAATCAATATTTTCCTTGACAGCCACATCACTTGGTCAGTGTCATGTCCAAATATCAGCTTCCTTACTCAAAAGGTGCCTGAGTTAATGTAATGTAATTACTGTAATAAGATTACTGCAATTACTGTAATGATTACTGTAATTACTGTAATTACCGGAACTGTAATTACTGTAATTACCCCAGGTAATTACTGTAATGTAATTACTGTAATTTAATAAGAAATGTAATTAATTAAATGAGTACTTCATTAATCGCTCATAATGAAATAATTCCTTAATTTTCATTCGATTCACTTTACATTCGACTGGGATTTATATATCCGTCAACTATTTTATTCAATCACTACATTTTATTCAACATAGGCCAAAGTCCACAACAATTTGAAAAATCCTTCATTTTCATTCGATTCACTTTACATTCGACTGGGATTTATATATCCGTCAACTATTTTATTCAATCACTACATTTTATTCAACATAGGCCAAAGTCCACAACAATTTGAAAAATCCTTCATTTTCATTCGATTCACTTTACATTCGACTGGGATTTATATATCCGTCAACTATTTTATTCAATCACTACATTTTATTCAACATAGGCCAAAGTCCACAACAATTTGAAAAATCCTTCATTTTCATTCGATTCACTTTACATTCGACTGGGATTTATATATCCGTCAACTATTTTATTCAATCACTACATTTTATTCAACATAGGCCAAAGTCCACAACAATTTGAAAAATCCTTAATTTTCATTCGATTCACTTTACATTCGACTGGGATTTATATATCCGTCAACTATTTTATTCAATCACTACATTTTATTCAACATAGGCCAAAGTCCACAACAATTTGAAAAATCCTTCATTTTCATTCGATTCACTTTACATTCGACTGGGATTTATATATCCGTCAACTATTTTATTCAATCACTACATTTTATTCAACATAGGCCAAAGTCCACAACAATTTGAAAAATCCTTCATTTTCATTCGATTCACTTTACATTCGACTGGGATTTATATATTAATTCTGGACCGGCATTAGGTGGGATTGTCTGTCATGAATTTATTTGTTGATCGAACGAGTTTTAATTTGTCTAAATCCGACCAGTCGTTTCGAAAGATATAAGCCTTTTTGTCGCAGTACCATATTGGAAATATATATATATATAAATATAATTCCCTTTCCCGGTTCCCTGTCGCTCGCCGAGCGCCGAGCAAGTCAAGTGCTTCGAACAAGTGCAAAAAAAAAAAAAAGTACCCCATACGTGTACGGGTGGGTAAACGAGTGTACCGGCCTTACACGTCCTGGAAGCAAACGGTCGCAAGGTGCACACTTGCTCCGTTTGCTTCCAGGTCACAGTAAGACCCTTAATGACCAGCGCAAAAATACGTATTTACAGAAATCATTTAGAAAAAAAAACGAATAAATTGCTACAGTCGTTTATCGAAATCCCATTCGTGATGGCTCACGCCACCTATATCGCGGCATCGGTGCGCAAAGAAGCCCCAGACCACCTGCTCCCCCATGTATGTACCCATAACTTCCAAGTTCGTAAATCATATTGGACCAAACAAGACACACTCACCTTTTAAAGAAGACTTGTTTGTGTGTACAATTGATGTCAGCGGTGCCTCCAGATTGTAGGGGAATTTGTAGCTGAGAGACTCAGGACTCCAATGACCGGACACAGGTTACAAAAGGTCTAGTTTATTAACTGTATTCACTTCATCCAATTACCAAAATGATACCGCATAATATAATGGATCAGGTTAACTCTTTTCGCTGGTCCTTCTCGTTCATCCGACACTCCCGTTCGGTCAGCGCTTCACGTAGCAAGTCCTGTCGACTCCACGTTTGCTCTAGTTTATATGGACGAACTGGACTTAATCCTCTGTCCGCTGAAACGTTAATCCTTTCTCCGCTGATGCCCCGAGGTCATGCATTGCACCAAATCCTGGCATCAACTCGCTCCCCTCCTGCTGTGATTTCCATTTACACAGTAGGAGGGTGCTCTAGCCTGGGGCCTTGACCAGGTGTTTCAAGAGATTATCATGTTCATGCACATTCTGCTTCGTTACCAGATTTAATCAATGAGTTACCAGGGCCAATCAATACGTTACACTGAGTTACACTTCCACAGTACGTACCCACCTATATTCTAGGTTTGCTTGCATTGACTGATATATTCAATCTTTCTCATATGATGCCTAGATCCTGACATGTATGTTGCATGATGTACTTTACAGGATGATGTAAAGATCTGATTGAGATTAAACCATACATATGGAACACGTTGTGGATCTGGTTGATTTCCACAACACTTAATCTCAATCAAGATCTTCGGGAATGGTGGGACACGAGTCTGGCGATGGCCGGATGAACGCTGATCTCAGACGAGCGTTTCCCGATGTTCTCCATGCTCCTGCACGGCCCACCTCGGAGAAGAATTACCAGCTGAGGGCCCATCGAGCTAGCTCCAGCCACGGAGCTCCGATGACTCTCGCTGCCGGTCTACCTCGACGGGACCGGATGCACAAGCATTTTGCCGAACCGCGCCGTCAAAGCGCGAACTGCTCTCCTGGGGCCCGAACGCCGGAGCGGGCGTGACGGACTCCGGCAAGGCGCCTGGTGAAGGAGGCTACTGGGAAACGTCCTGCGGCCACAACCCCGTCGGAACGACGGACCCGCTTGGAGCCGACGGTACAAGTCTAGCCTTGGTTGCTCGAAACGCTAACGGCTCCGTCCGAGAGAATCATCCTAGATTTGCGTGCCTCGGCCCGAGATGAGATTCCCATGCGAGTGATCACGACTCCCATGTCGGCCATGCCTCTACACGGCCGGCACACTCCGACCACTCGCTGTTCGGTGGAATCGCCTCCTCCGCGCGGGCCGGCACACTCCGACCACTTGCTGCTCGGTGGAATCGCCTCCTCCATGCGGATCGCGCACTGCTTGTCGGGATCACGCCGTGCCTCACACGGCCGGCTCACCCTGACCACTCGCTGCTCGGTGGAATCGCCTCCTCCACGTGGATCGCGCACTGCTCGTCGGAATCACACCGTGCCTCACACGGCCGGCTCACTCCGGCTGCTCGGTGGAAACACCTCCTCCCCGCGAATCCACTCGCTGCTCGGTGGAACCACCTCCTCCGCGCGTATCGCGCACTGCTCGTCGGAAACACGCCGTGCCTCACATGGCTGGCTCACTCCGGCTGCTCGGTGGAATCACCTCCTCCGCGTGAATCGTGCACTGCACCCATCGCGTGCACTACTCTGGGAGGCCGACGATTCCGATCGCTGCTCGGAATCACCTCCTCGCCACGAAGCCGCACGTTGCTCCCTTTGCGGGCCCTACTCTGCGAGGCCGGCGATTCCTATCGCTGCTCGCCGGAATCTGCTAGGCCGGCGATTCCTGTCGCTGCTCACCGGAATCACCTCCTCACGCACGAATCACGCGCTGCACCATCGCTGGATGGAATCCTCACTAGGCACGACGCGCCAGTCGCGCGCGTCGCATCTTCGCTGGATGGACCCCTTCTTCACGCGAAGCGCATGCGATTCCCCTCGCTGGCACTACTCTGTGGCCCCGTTGCTGCTGGTCGGAATCCCACCTACGCATGGCTTCTCAGCGAGGCCGGCGAACACCGCTGCCCGGACTCGCCTCAACGCGTGAGGCTCGTTTGGCTCCACTCGGGGACTCGCCATAGCACGGATGTCCGGCTTGTCGGCGCCGTCATCTCGGTCCTGATTAACGGACAGGCCGCGAGCCTCGTCTGGCGGCTGCTTCTAAGGAAGTCGAGCATGGTCTTCCTAAACTTTCATCTTCTTACGCTGTCATAACCTTAATAAACAATCTTAAAGGGTTCTAAGGGGTTCACGGCACTCGGGCACTACAGGGGGATTTGTGAAATGTGAATTGTGTTGGCGTGATGTATCGTATCATGCTAGATACCATTGATAACTACCGCACTGCTGCCGCTATTCCCCGCTTCAACCCCGGACAAACCCGGCCCGAAAGCCATCGAACGAGACGCTACTTCAGGACGTGCAAATTATTGCGGCCCAGCATGCTCGCCCACTCGTCTCAGCATGCCACGCTGGCTCAACAGGCCGAGGACGACTTTCGGTTTCGCCAACGAACCCGCACGCGCCCGAACCAATTGATGACGTCACCGACTAATCACGCGTTTGCCCTATGGCGTCATTAACGTAATTGCGTGCTTCACGCGATCTCATCATCGGGGATTCGTCTACATTTCCATGTACCTTGGTAAACTACGTACCAAATGTCCTTTACGTAAACGACGTAAACTATGTATCGCGGCGCTACCTCGAGGTCGCGCGCCCGCGCCATTAGGCAGTACACGGTGACCTCGTGAAATGGTGACATTGAGCGTAGCGCCCGACTCTCTTGTCTCCTGCGCAAGTAACGGGGGCACCATACTGCCTGCTCGCCCTTGACTCTGGGCTTGTTGTTTATCAGACAGAGCTCTTGGCTCGTATCCACGCACATTTCGAGACTGCGAGACGCCTCGTCTGATTCCATTTTCCCTCTGCCCAGACTGACTGTGACTCCGACTGACCCAGACTGTGAAGGTCGTCTGACTTCGGTATGCAGTGCGCAGCTGCAACCTCGGTGGGGGGGGGGGGGGGGGGGGGGATCCCAGGAGGTTGGGCAATCCATCCGCGATCCGGATGCCGTTCGGTATAACGACTCCCACCTCGCCCCTTGTGGGGACCCAGGATGACGTCCATGGATGTCTTTGTGTCTTTGAGTGAGTCTTTGAGTCCATGGATGGTCGATCCATCCGCGATCCGGCCGGATCTGAGCCATTCAATGAAGGCGTTGAATGGATGGATCGGTCGGACATCCGTGGATGGCCAATCCATCCGGGACATCTAGCATGACAATCATCTAGACAATCCATGACATCCGGGACGTCTAGCATGACAATCATCTAGACATCTAGACAATCCATCCGGGACAACGCTGAGACAAACAAGGTTTGTCCAGCCGGGACTTTCTCTCGGTTTGTGAATGGGACAATTCAATTCGCTTTGAGTGGGACAATCCTTCCATCCGGGGCATCCTCTCGGTAGCCGGTATAGCCGATCTTCTCCTTCCTCCGAGCGCTGTACAGCAGGACAGGATTGCCATATGCATCCTGGAGGTTCTGCGCGCTTCGCTGGAGAGGCGCGTTTCGGCCGTTTTTGTCGTCCATCCGGGACGTTCTCTCGGCAGCCGGTAAAGCCGATCTTCTCCGATCCTCCGAGCGCTGTACTGCAGGACGGGATTGCCGTATGCATCGCGGAGGTTCTGCACGCTTCGCTGGGGAGGTGCGTTTCGGTCGTTTTGTGCGTCGTCGTAATCAGCCATGCCGGTCGTCCAGGCAGCCTTCAGAGGCCGCTCGTGTCTCGTGCGAAGGATCACTGCCAACGGTAGATTCACGTGCCGAAGCAAGAGTTTGTAATGCGTATGAGCTGCCGTCAGAGGACGCTCGAGTCTCGTGATTCAACAGGGCCGCTGCCGGTGTCGAGTAACTCTCGTTATGGCTCTCATCGATTCTCTCCCTCGGCAATTCCATGACATGGACCTAACATGGATCGACCATGCACCCTTGGGAGCCTAGGCCGGTACAGACCTACTGTAATGGACTTACTGTAATGGCCTCCTGTCATGTAACCTTACTTACAGTTACAGCTTACTGGAAAGAGGCTTACTGATTTACACATGTGTTGCATTGCGACGAATGGACATTCGCTCTTCGACAAGGTACAACGTATCCTATCTAGCTACTGTGCCGACGACCCCGCTGTAAGACTAGACTATTGTGACCCACGTGACCGTCCCTCCCTTCGCCTGATACACCCCTGCCTGAAGCAGTGAAGGCACTGAGGTGCCCCTCCGACACCTGCCTCCAGCGGCTACTCCGAAGCAGGGGGACTCCGGGCTTGGGGATGTCATACCCGGTAGTTTCCGACCCTGTGTTGGCAGGGTAATTTCGCCACCCTGACCGCTATGGATGGACCGACTGACTTTATAGGGAAATATGTCTTTAACACCCCAATAATAATATGATGACTTCCTCAATCCATTAATGCTGATGCGCACTCACTTCCTGCCGAGCAGCAGTATAGTTCTAACGGTGGGAAGAATGTGGTGAAATTGTACCAAAGTTGAACCCAGGTGTGGTGCTCCCTTAAACCGCTGGGCGGTGTCTATAAGACCTCGGACGTCCGCGACTCGAGGCCACTTTATTATACAACATTTATTATACAACCTGCGACATTATTATACAATGACATGTAGAATTGAATGGTACGTACCCGCCTATATTCTAAGTTTGCTTGCATTGACTGATATATTCAATCTTTCTCATATGATGCCTAGATCCTGGCATGTATGTTGCATGATGTACTTTACAGGATGATGTAAAGATCTGATTGAGATTAAACCATACATATGGAACACGTTGTGGATCTGGTTGATTTCCACAACAATCAGCTGTTAAGTTAACCCGGTGAAACCTACAGGAAATAGTTCGGCAGAGTCCATGGTATCACGAATGACCACTGCCAGACATTTTCAGTGGTGGGATATGCCCGCCAGAAACCCCCGAATGCCCCCACCCCCAAAATTGAAATAGATCAGCTAGTAAGTTAACCCGGTGAAACCTACAGGAAATAGTTCGGCAGAGTCCATGGTATCACGAATGACCACTCCCAGACATTTTCAGTGGTGGGATATGCCCGCCAGAAACCCCCGAATGCCCCTACCCCCAAAATTGAAATAGATCAGCTAGTAAGTTTACCCGGTGAAACCTGCATGAAATGGTTTGGCATAGTCCAAGGTATCATGAATGGCCAGTGCCAGACATATTCACTGGTGGGGTGTGCCTGCCAGACACCCCTGAATGCCACCACCCCAAAATTGAGCGAGATCAGCTTGTGATTTAACCTGATGAGAATAACATTGAGAATAAAATACAATGGAATAACAGCATCATAACTTTTGAAAATCAGATGTTTTATTTCAAGTCATGGGAAAAGAAGGGGTTTCTAAGGTGTAACACGTCATTTGTCGTGGGTGTTGTAAAGACGCTGACGTTATCTGTTAAATGTAATACATTGCCGAAACATTTATTTCCCTTTAAGTTCGTAAAATTCCGAGATTATGGTTTGATAAATTGCATACTTTATGAAACAGGTAGGGATTAATCAGGGAAACAATTTATAGAAATGTCAACTGCAGTCAATGCTATCAATGTTTTAAACATGAAAACAAAACACTTCTACTCATTGATTGTAGAGAGAAAAAAAAAGCAGATAGAACCTGATGTATTTCATCTTTGGCAACAACGATGAGCTGTGGTACTAAAACACAAAGATGAGCTGTGGTACTAAAACGCATGCCAGAGCTCTTTTGCACGAGTTGAAATCTGAACTGATTTTTTTTTAAACAGTAAACCAAACGAAAGGAATGGCAGACGCCAGGTAGAAAGATTGTTTGACATGCCACGGTACAGTGTTCGATTTCATTTGTCTGTACATTTATGTTTTGTAATGTGATTACTGATTACATATGATGAAACAATAAAGTCCTTCAAATGAGGCAAAGAAAGAAAAAAATAATGAATGACCACTTGACATTTTCTGTGGTGGAGTATGCCTGCCAGACACCTGGAACCCCCTCGCCAACTCCAAAATACAGAACTAGATCTGAGCTCATGAGTTACCAATCCCGATGAAAGTTGCTGAAAATGTTCAGCATAACACGGCACTGCATAGCCAACATGAATGACCACAAGCAGATGCCAGCCATTCATTCAAACAAATTCAAATTCTGTAGAGTGGTCTCCTATCAGTAATCCCCGTCTTCCTCCTCTGATTCTGAGTCTTCACTCCAGGCTTCGCCATCTGAATCGTTCAATAATCCATCAATACTTTCTACTTCCAACTCCGACTCGCTGTCACCTTCGACCTCCATGTCCTCTGCGTTGTTACTGCCATTCACAAACAAACTGTCTGGTATGGCTGGCCCTTCAAACCAGGTTGTCTTCAGGATATTGTCATTCACAGACCATCCATAATCGGTTGATGACAAACCGTCCCCAGGAGATGCTGTCAAGGCATGTGTCCACAATGCTGTTACATACTGCGTTCATCGAATCTTCATGTCAAGGGTCCGACGAGAAGGTGGCAGCAGCGCACAGTCGATCCGTTTGATGTTTGCTAATGGATTCTCCTGAATGTCAATGAAAGGCATGATTAGAGATGTTGTAAGGTATTCTAATTTTATAATGATGATCATATTCTCAGTTTCTCGTGCCTTAATTACCTGATCAACTTTGCCAGGAATTTGCATCAGTTTGTTGTACCCCCCCCCCCCCACCGAGGTTGCAGCTTCATTGACATCTCGAGTCTTGCTTCGTCCGTACATATGGCTTTTGCCACAGAAAATGCAAGTTCCTTTCAACATGCCCTGCTGATCAGACTTGGGAAGGACACTGCAGCGTCTTGTTCGGATCGAAGCCTTTTTGGCAGTTGGTTCATCAGGTGGCAGGGGTTCTTTCGGACGCTTCACTGCTGTGTGATGCTTATGACAGGAAGGGTGATAGCTGACAGTAGATTCGTGATCAATGCTTACCAAAATCTTGTGTGTGACCTCAAAGTATTTGTCAGATTTCAAATTTTTACGCAAGGCAGCAGCATTCTTTACTGTTGTCCATGTCCTGTCACTGAACTTTATCAGCTTGCCGTCCTCTTCTGTGCACTTGTAACAGATATAGCAGCTTGAAACACCCTCAGCATCATTGTTTTGGAATAAAAATAGGGTCCGTTAATGTGGAGTAAAAATTAAATGGTCCAGGGACCATATGATCACATGTGGATATAACTGTCAGCTAGGCAACCGCATAATGTTGGAATCGATATTCTGTGCAAATAAATTGACCTGTAACCTTTGATCTAATAACCCCAAATCTAATCATGTTGCCTCTTCTTCCAAGTGCATACAGGTAAAACGTTTGACGAAAATCCTTTCAACGGTTCTTAAGACATCGCGATAACGAGACTCGGACGGACGGACAACCAGAAAACATAAATTTGTGGCGGAGGCATAATGACGTTTGACATTTGGTTATGGGAATTCCGAATTTCACCTCTGTCCTTGGTTACAAAATTATGCTAACTCAGTAGACATTTTGAGAGGAGATTTCTCTGGTGGCTTGGTGAGTGGTATGAAAGGACAAAATGTCAATTTAGTGCTTTGTGCAAATTCAGTGCTTTAGTGCTTTAGTGCTTTAGTGCTTCAAGTCAGTGCTTTAGAATGTGCAAATTAAGTTTCATTACCCTTACCTCTTGATTGACAATAGTGGATGAACGATTTGATCCTTGGGCTGACTCTCCCAAACATTGCTCTTCTGAAGTCACACATGTTTCTTCTGGATCCATCCTCCTGGGTGATTCTTCCGAACCTTGCTCTTCTGCAGTCATCCTCCTGGCTGACGTCGATAATCCAAAGCTGAAAGAATAGAATAATGCATTGTATTAAAAAATCCCCAGAGCCACACTTTTGCTAACACCCATTATAAAAAGAAATGACTACAGTAATATTAAATATTAATTGAGAGGAATCAAAACTGACATTTATCGTAGTATGGGCATTAGCTTACCTTGAGGGAAATGGTTCATTAACATGTACAAGAATGATCATAATGGTCCAGTCAGACACGAAAAATATATGCCTTCATTTAACTCGATCAAGAAAAGAGTATACATTCATTGTTTCCCTTTGAAATTAATGACCATAGACCGAAGCATAGAGGCTCCACTTGTAGTATATAGTGTGAGTAACCTTGGCTGCATAAGGTTCATTGAAATATCTATATCAGTCGATAAAGTAGGCCTAATTAATGGACAAGTGGCCCTCCATATGATGGATGGACAGCATCAGCAGGAGGGTGAGGGTTAGGTGACTCCTATGCAGTTTGTGATTAGGCCTCGACGCTATTCTGGTAACATACCCATACCTGATGGATTCAAAGGGATGTAAATGTACCTGTACCGCTTTGCATCATCATAAACACACTGATTTTGAGTATAGTTACAAAGGAGAGACTTCTCTTAAATCTTTAAAGTTTTAAAGCTTGATTAATGAGATAATATGTGGCAGCATGATATCTATGGGGAGCAATTTAAGTAACAAAACTTACCTCAGAATGCGTCGAATATCTTCTTGGATGTGTTGATGACTCTGATCCTCAATAAAATAAGTTGGGTTGCAGTGCAAAGAGAACTTGACTACCTGATTCCTATTTTAAAACTGACACATATACCGGTAAAAGTGTCACAAAACGTAATACATGTAAAGTAACACGCCTGGCACCTTAATGTTGTCTAGGTTCAGGCTTGGTCAAATACATGCTATATTGATAATTGTGAGTAAATTGCAATGCCACAGAATCAAGAGATACATTGGGCTTTTTCTCAGAATTCCGTCTGGCTCGATGGAGGGCAGGCATTTTGGGGTGTCTGGCAGGCACACTCCGCCACTGAAAATTCATGATACACGGAGTTATGCTGAACATTTTCCAGGAGGTTTCATTAGCATAACTCACGAGCTGATCTAGCTCAATTTTGGGTGTGGGGGAATTTGGGGGTGTCTGTAGGACACACCCCACCACTGAAAATGTCTGGCAGTGATCATTCCTGGGACTTGGGACTATGTCAAACATTTTCCAGTAAGTTTTACCGGGTTAACTCATGAGCTGATCTCACTCAATTTTGGGAGTGGGGGCATTCGGGGCATCTGGCGGGCAAAACCCACCACTGAAAATGTCTGGCAGTGACCATTCATGATATCTGGGACTATACCGAACGTTTTCCAATAGGTTTCACCGGGTTAACTCACGAGTTGATCTCGCTCAATTTTGGGAATCCCGGTTATGTAATCTGGCAGGCACACCCCACCACTGAAAATGTCTGGCAGTGGTCATACATGATATTTGGGACTATGCCGAACATTTTCCATTAGGTTTCATCAGGTTAACTCACAGAGCTGATCTAGCTCAATTTTTGGTTCCCTTTCGAATGGCCCTTCTGACCACACTGTTACGTGGTCCCCTCGGTGAATACCTGGTCTCGGTGACCCCCGGACAATGAGAGGAACTTCGCCAGAAAGCTGTATTATATATGCGCTTTCGCCGCGCACTCCATATGAATTTCACCCAAGAGACAACTGATGTTCAAGGATATATTTCAATGGTAATGATACCATACAATTTCAATGACACAACCACGGAGATTTTCCCCGAGCAATCAACAATACACAACCATCACCAATTCCCAATTCACAATCAATTCCCTATGATTAAGATGGCCATCTTATACATGTGTGTCCCGGTGAGTACTCACGACACCCTTTTGGTCTCGGTCCCGCACAATGTCTCTGGGCCCCTCCTGACCAAGATGATGGTCGCCGTCGCCGCACTCGGGCGGTTGAACGAACCCCGGGTGGACGTGTTTCCACCGGGCAGGTATCGTACCAGGCACCATGGCTGCAGCCCCTCGTGGCCATGCGAAGCGGATACGGTAGAGCAAGCCAAACCCCACGCCGCTTGCAAGGCGCGTTAGGCCCCAACGTGCGACCCGCACGCGTCTGTTTGGACGGTGCCGCGAACGATGCCAGACGCGGGGTCGATGCACGGCCCCACGTCAACTTGACGTCTCCACCGGGCAGGTACACATCCCGGTAATTCCTCTCGCCAGACAGGCTTCGGAACGCCGCTGTTCCACGCAGCGCAAGGTCGATCCCACCTTTTTGTCGGAGCGGGGCGAGGAAGAAGAATACTCATCCTTTTTTCCTCGTGTCTTTTCCTCTTCCGTTTCCGGTCACTTCCGTTTCCGGCCACTTGTTCAGAAGGGCTCCTGACCCTCCAACCACAACAACTACACAACAACTTAATATACTACACACGGATAAGCAAAGACCTGAATGGTAATTCACATACATTCACATAAATATGTAACACTCCCCCCCTTCAAGAAAGAAAGTTTGAACCCAGCGAAAACTTTCTTTGCCGGCCAATTTGGAGAAACAAACCAGATAACTCAACCCCCCCCACATTATCCGTTCTCCCCGGGCACAGTTATCACTTAAAAATAAAGCAACCAAAATTTCACCACAACCCCTCCAGATTACTCCCTCTGGACTAAGTACCAACAACGACATTGTCCCTGCCAAATCAAACTCCATCTCATGACCCTCTGACTTTGACCGTCAGTTTCTTGGGAATGAAGGTTAAGGGGTTGATCAAAGATCCAAAGTTAAGCAACTCGATAACACTTTTTCCGGGAGGCCAAGCCGAGTATTCACTACATGGATGCCTTTAGGAACGCGGAGTTCACGGTTAGTCCGTGCAGGAAAGTTCTCTACATGGGCGCCTTGAGGAACGTGGAGTTCACGGTTAGTCCATGCATGAAAGTTCACTACATGGACGCCTTTAGGAACGGCGTTCACGGTTAATTCGTGTAGGAATCTTGGCTCGGCGGCTCCGCCGCCTTCAGTGCTTCAACTTCTCAGAACTTCCCTAATAATTAGGGTGGGACCACTGGTCCCTGTAGTCCCATGAATAGCGGTCTCCTTCTCGGCCACTACTTTGCCAATCCTTCCTTTTGGAGCGGCCGTAACTCAGGGAGCCTCCAAAATAATATTGATTGCGGCCACCACCAAAACTACCGCCCAGTTGTCCTCTCCTGTAGACCTCTCGACGCCTACGAAATGCCTTCCCTACTGTTATGGTCCGACCCTCCAAATCCTTGCCATTCCAATTCTTCTCTGCCTCTCTGGCGTCTTTTGTGCTGGCAAACGTGACAAAGCCGAACCCTCTTGACTGTTGCGTTTCCCAGTCTCTTACCAACCGCACTTCCACCAGCGGCCCATATCTGTTGAAGACAGAGGTCAGAACTTCTTCCTCTGTTTTGAAGTTCAGTCCCCCTACAAATAACTTGGCACTTTTGTCGCCTTCCCGAGCTGGTGTGGTGTTATTTTCCCTGCTGGGCTCTTTACCAACCCTCAGGTTACCATAAACTTGACCCCCGGCCAAATCATTCCCGATAACCACAGATACACCCTCTACAGGAAGCGTGGCTTGTAAACCGACGGTGACCGGTCCTGACACCAAATCGGACTCCAACTGGATGACATGAAGGGGAGCACTAACACCGCCCCCGATCCCCTGTAAACGAACACTATCCCCCGTTGCCGTCTCCTCGGACCATGGCAAAATGCCTTCAAGCATTAAAGATTGATGGGCCCCTGTGTCCCTCAATATCCTAACCGGTCTCCGGTTAGTCGAGGCTCCATCCAGTGACACAAACCCCTCTGAAATAAATGGTTGGTAACCCTTTTGATGGCGATTTCTTACGCTAGCCATCGCATTCGGAGTTGTAATAGTTGGACTCCGCTCTGGGTTGTCCCTTTTCATGAGGTAACAACTGGACATCACGTGTCCAGGTTTCTTGCAAAACGCGCAAGTAGGCCCGGAGGAAACTCTCGGGGTCTGCCTCGGGCCCCCCGAACTATAAGTTTGTCTTGGGCCCGCATCCCTCTGATTTCGAACCGGTGGGGTATCATAGTTGTCCCCATAATCATCTCGAGGCCGCCGCCATGTATGGTCGTTCTCCGCACTTGCTGTTCCCCACCTCCCCTGCGGAGATCTAGGCGAGGAGTTAGGTTCGTGGACCCCTATTCGGTGGGTTAAGGCATAATCATCTGCCATGGTGGCTGCGTCCCACAACTTTGGTACTTTCTTTTCCTGCAGGTACACTTTGATGTCCTCGTGGACACACTGCTGGAATTCCTCCACCAGGATCAAGTCCCGCAATGTTTCGAAGTCTTTCCCGACTCCTTTTGACTCACACCACCGATCAAACATGTTTTCTTTCACTCTGGCAAACTCCACATGGGTCTCACTCTCCCTCTTCCTGGCATTCCTGAATTTTTGCCTGTAAGCTTCCGGAACCAACTCATAGGCCTTGAGGATGTGCTTCTTCAGTACCTCATAATCTGCACATTGGTCCATTGGTAGCGCCGAATAAATTTCCTGAGCTTTCCCCACCAGCACACTTTGCACGAGTATGGTCCAGGCCTCCTCCGGCCAGTTTAATTGTCGAGCCACTTTCTCAAAGTGTGGGAAAAATTTCGCGACTTCCTTTTCACTGAACGGTGGAACCAGCCTCACATGTCTGCCCACATCCCAGGTTTTCTGGTTAGGTGTCGACCCCGTCAGCAAGGGTGGTGCCTCTCCCCGTTCTCTCATTAACTCCAGCTCCTTGAATTTGATTTCTTGCTGAAGCTCCATGTCACGTTCCTTTAATTCCCTTTCCGCTTTTCTCTCCTCTGCTTCGAGGTCCCTTGCAGCTCTCCTTTCCTCTGCTTGTTCCTTTTCTCTTCTTTCCTGGAGTTCTCTTTCCACTCTCCTTTCCTCGGTTCTTTCTTGTGCTGTTTTCTCTTCCAACCTTTCCTGGAGTTCTCGTTCCACTCTCCTTTCCTCTGCTTTTTTGTCTTCTAACCTTTCCTGGAGTTCTCGTTCCACTCTCCTTTCCTCTGCTTGTTTCTCTTCCCTCCTCTCTTCTGCTTTCCTTTCTTCTTCTGCTCTTTCCTTTTCTGCTTTCCTTTCTTCTTCTTTAATCCGTTCCTGGCTCCGTAATTGCAACTCCAGTTTCCGGAGCTCAACGTCTTCTGGTTCTTCGGGTAGCCACTCCCAGGCTAACTCGTCCCATGTTCCTAATCCCACCATAGATTCTATCACCGTGGCCTGCAACTCTGCCTTCCTCAAATTAGTTCGGACCTCCAAGTTAAAATGTTTGGCCAATTTCAAGAGGTCCGACTTTAGCAACGCTCGGAACTGTGCCTCACTCGGGGTTACCCCAAAGTTCTGTGCCACAAACGCCATGGTGCCTATCGTTAACACCTGTTAACCTTCACCCAAGACTTTACCCCAATTTCTCAAAAAAAAATTCCAATTAATAATTAATTAATAAATTTTAATTAATAAAAAAAATTATTATTTTATTATTTTATACAATTTTATATCCCGGACGTAGACCCAATTGCGAAACCGCAAATCGTAATTTGGACGAGCCCCCAATTCTGTTACGTGGTCCCCTCGGTGAATACCTGGTCTCGGTGACCCCCGGACAATGAGAGGAACTTCGCCAGAAAGCTGTATTATATATGCGCTTTCGCCGCGCACTCCATATGAATTTCACCCAAGAGACAACTGATGTTCAAGGATATATTTCAATGGTAATGATACCATACAATTTCAATGACACAACCACGGAGATTTTCCCCGAGCAATCAACAATACACAACCATCACCAATTCCCAATTCACAATCAATTCCCTATGATTAAGATGGCCATCTTATACATGTGTGTCCCGGTGAGTACTCACGACACCCTTTTGGTCTCGGTCCCGCACAATGTCTCTGGGCCCCTCCTGACCAAGATGATGGTCACCGTCGCCGCACTCGGGCGGTTGAACGAACCCCGGGTGGACGTGTTTCCACCGGGCAGGTATCGTACCAGGCACCGTGGCTGCAGCCCCTCGTGGCCACGCGAAGCGGATACGGTAGAGCAAGCCAAACCCCACGCCGCTTGCAAGGCGCGTTAGGCCCCAACGTGCGACCCGCACGCGTCTGTTTGGACGGTGCCGCGAACGATGCCAGACGCGGGGTCGATGCACGGCCCCACGTCAACTTGACGTCTCCACCGGGCAGGTACACGTCCCGGTAATTCCTCTCGCCAGACAGGCTTCGGAACGCCGCTGTTCCACGCAGCGCAAGGTCGATCCCACCTTTTTGTCGGAGCGGGGCGAGGAAGAAGAATACTCGTCCTTTTTTCCTCGTGTCTTTTCCTCTTCCGTTTCCGGTCACTTCCGTTTCCGGCCACTTGTTCAGAAGGGCTCCTGACCCTCCAACCACAACAACTACACAACAACTTAATATACTACACACGGATAAGCAAAGACCTGAATGGTAATTCACATACATTCACATAAATATGTAACAACACCCACCAGAATGTGCCTGGCAGAAAGTCCATTTCCTTACATGGACATGGACATGCACATGGACCATTGCTATATACATGAAAATTGGTTAACTTTCCAGCTAGGCTGACCCCACTGGGCTCTCGGTCTCCCGGTGCGGGCTCCCGGTCCTTCTGATGATCTTGTCCAGTTTGTCATTTCATTTAATACACTGAATGATTATTCTGAATGTTAATACTCAGGGATTGTTCTTTATGTGAATACTCAAGGAAAATCCCGTCTAATGATGGATTCACCAACTCAACACACGAGATTACAATAGATACAAAGTTATCGATATTACATCCAATGAATGATTTACAATAAATAATACAGTTCAATAAATGAGACTTTACCTGGGGAGGATTAGTGGTGAGAGGAGAAACTTGTCAAAACATTCCATATTGGAATGAGAGCATTGCAGCTTCAACATGCCTCCCCGAACAGAATGGTAAGGTGATCTTGGGCATACCAACCCCCTAACCCCGACCAACAGGAGGGTTATGTGATCTTGGGCATACCAACCCCCTAACCCCCACCAACAGGAGGGTAAGGTGATCTGGGCATAGCAACCCCCTAACCCCCACCAACAGGAGGGTAAGGTGAACCTGGGCAAACCAAGCCCCTAACCCCCACCAACAGGATGGTAAGGTGATCTTGGGCATACCAACCCCCTAACCCCGACCAACAGGAGGGTTATGTGATCTTGGGCATACCAACCCCCTAACCCCCACCAACAGGAGGGTAAGGTGATCTGGGCATACCAACCCCCTAACCCCCACCAACAGGAGGGTTATGTGATCTTGGGCATACCAACCCCCTAACCCCCACCAACAGGAGGGTAAGGTGATCTGGGCATACCAACCCCCTAACCCCGACCAACAGGAGGGTAAGGTGATCTGGGCATACCAACCCCCTAACCCCCACCAACAGGAGGGTAAGGTGATCTGGGCATACGAACCCCCTAACCCCGACCAACAGGAGGGTTATGTGAACTTGGGCATACCAACCCCCTAACCCCGACCAACAGGATGGTAAGGTGATCTTGGGCATACCAACCCCCTAACCCCGACCAACAGGAGGGTTATGTGTTCTTGGGCATACCAACCCCCTAACCCCGACCAACAGGATGGTAAGGTGATCTTGGGCATACCAACCCCCTAACCCTGACCAACAGGAGGGTTATGTGAACTTGGGCATACCAACCCCCTAACCCCCACCAACAGGATGGTAAAGCCATCTAACTCATCCAGACACACATACAAACTTGCACCTGCACACACGGAGGTGGACGCTTCAAGGTCTCCGTTGCACCTCTTGAAACCCAACCATGTTTAAACTGTGGAGGCAGCAGCCAAGCCCCCCCCGCCCCCCCCACACACAGTTATATTCCATAAGCGGCCAATGGCGGATGTTTGCATCATTGCTGGGAGTGTATGGTTGGTGTATGTTTAGATGTGCCCCTGATGTTAAGATGTGCCGGCTGTCCCGCTGATGCAGTGCCCCCTGTTTATACTAACCTGGTTCTTATTTTGCCGACATCAGAAGGATGACAGGCTGAATCAACCCACCTGATGTTATTTAACAGCACGACTCGGGTACAAACATATTGCAGCAACCATATTACAACATACAGGAACCATATTAGAACATGCAGCAACACGATTACTAAATACAGCAACCATATTACAATGTGCAGCAACCATATTGCAACATGTATCAACCATATACAACATACCACAACTATATTACAACATACAACAACCATAATACAACATACAACAACTAAATTACAGCATACAGCAACCATATTGCAACATGCAGCAACAATATTACAACATACAGCAACCATATTACAACATGCAACAACCATATTACAACATGCAACAACCATATTACAACATGCAACAACCATATTACAACATGCAGCAACCATATTACAACATGCAGCAACCATATTACAACATGCAGCAACCATATTACAACATGCAGCAGCCATATTACAACATGCAGAAACCATATTACAACAAGCAGCAACCATATTACAACATGCAGCAACCATATTACAACATGCAGCAACCATATTACAACATGCAGCAACCATATTACAACATGCAGCAACCCTATTACAACATCCAGCAACTATATTAGGCTCAATAATAAACCAATGAATGTACATGACGTCAGTGTGATGTCATAGTCGGTGTACTACTTTAGTTTAATTTAATATTCCTGGCTGAAAACTTCCTGACTGATACTGGGAAAGGCGGATCGGGGTTGTTGGAGCGGTGCGAGCGGGAGAGAGCTGCGGAATGGAGTTGGCAGGATGGAGCTCTGGGCAAGCGAGCAATCCAGACACCATACCGGGCCCATTCCAATATGGAAGGGCAGGTCGATTAATTATCACCTCATACACCAAATCTTTCTCTCTTCAAACATCCACTCTGTATGCACAATAAGCTCAACAAGGAAAAGCCCAAGACAAAGCTACCAACCGTTCTTTTTAGAGGGACCATCTTTGGGGTCAAGAGTTTGGGGTCAAGAGTTGAAAGGTCAAATGTCAGATGCCCGGTCACATAAGAATTATACTACCAGGCTAACTTGTCAACCACTCATGGGATTTTCAGCAAACTTCGTATAATTATAGTACGATGCAAAGATAAACTGATTTGAGTTTGTGGTCAAGAGGTCAAAGATCAGAGGTCATGTTAAGTTACAATTATTTAATTGCCGCGATAACTTAAGAACAGCTGAAGGGATCTATGTCAAACTTGGTGCAGGTATGTATAATGATGCAAACATGAAATGTTTGGAGTATGGCATCAAGAGGTCAAAGGTCAGAGGTCATGTCAGGTAAAAATGTGATAACGTGGGAATAGCTGAAGGAATTTAAATCAAATTTTGTACGAGTATGTATAATGATGTAGACATTAACTGATTAGATTTGGGGGGCCAATAGGTCAAAGGTCAGATGTCATGTCAAGTAAAAATTATGTTGCTGCACCAACTTGTGAGCCAGTGATGGGATTTTGAACAAACTTAGTATAAGACTATAAGTATATATGATGTCAAGATGAACTCATTGGATTATGTCATCAAGAGGTCAAAGGTCTGATGCCATGTCAGGTAAAAATGTGATACCTTGAGAATAGCTGAAGGGATTTAAATCAAACTTGGTACAAGTATGTATAATGATGTAATAATGTGAGTGGAGGCATATCGGTCGACTTCGTGATGTGGAAGAGTGTCTTTCTAGTTAATCCCTTGTGCATTATTGTTCCCTTGTCCATTTTGATTATGATTGCACCATTTAATTGCTTTTGTTGCTTATATCCTCCCCCGTGTCCCCTCATCCTTATAAATAAACCGCCTTGTTGTTGATTGTTCTCGCGATCTGTCTGTGCCTGTCCTTTGTTCTATTGGTCGAGCCCAGTCCACCTGTGGTGTTAGTCTGGGAGGTTTTCTACCATAACTAATTAATTGGCTCCAGTCCATGTCCGATGTGCACTGGAAGTTTTTGCAAATCTGCATCTCATGAAGATTTAAAAGATAAGAGCAGTGCATATCGAGGGTGCGAGACCCGGTTGGAAAATGGGTTGGAAAATGACGGGACCCAAATGTAAACAGTAATTTGACTGAGGACCCAAGGGAACCTGGTAGATTGATTGGCACTGCTCAGGTCATGGATTTATCCATGCCCGATTGACTCAGGCCCAGTAGTCTGGGGGAGGGGGGGGGGGGGAAACCGAGGCTTCCCCTTTTAGCAAGCCCCGGAATTTGTGGCTGCAACAATATATATGTATATACTTGCTCTTTAATTATCTTATGATTTTCTAATTATCAATCTCCATTTGCAGGTTTCAATTCAACCCTGTTTCACGCTCTTCTCTCACCCCAAGGAAATGGCCTCTTCTTCTTCTTCTTCCTCTGATGTGGGAGTTATTTTGAATGAACTCACATGCCCAGTGTGCTTTGAACTATACAAGGAGCCCATTTGTTTGCCATGCGGCCACTCATTTTGTCGTGTGTGTATAGAGAAATCCTGGGAGAACAGGGAAGAAGACACAGGTTATGTTTGTCCAAATTGCCGTGAGGTTTTTCCACAAAAACCAAAGCTCAAGAAGAATGTGATTGTTGCCAACTTAGTAGAAAATATGAAGTTGAAAGAGGGAAAGGTTGGATTGGAGGTTGAGGCTAAAGATGCAGAACATGGTGATCTGAATGTTAAGGAAGGAATGAAATCATGGGGCAGTGAGAGTTACTGTGAGGTTTGTAATGGAGAGGCAGCCAAGAGGTGTGTACCTTGTGAGATCCTCTGCTGTGAGAAACACCTGAAGCCTCATCAACAGAAAGGGCACAAACTGGTGGATCCGGGAGTGAAGATTGAGGAACTAAGATGCATTGAGCATGGAAAGCCAATCCAAGTCTACTGTAAGAACGATGGGAGCTTGATGTGCGTCACGTGCATGGGTGAAGAACATCAGGACCACAAAGTTGTTGGTGTGGAGATTGCTCATGCTGAACTAAAGGTGAGTAAATCAGTGAAAATGGTTATTGTATGTATTATATCCTTTTTTTTTTTTCTCTGAAATAAGTTCATAGAATGGGTCCCAACGTCCGGCCATCCGTCCATATATGCGTCCGTCCATCCATTAACGTTTGACGAAAACGTCCTCTTCTCACAAACTGCCTGACCAATTAATTATGGAATCAAATTTGGAATGATTCATCAGGCCAGTAATGTCTCATGTGGTTGTGTCTCTCATCCAAATCCACCCCCGACAAGAGGCTGAAAAGAGGGGTTTTTTTCTCTGTTGAGCACGAGGTCATGTCGCTGATCGGATTTCTCTCTTCTATATAATTACCATCGCCAGAGGAGAGGGTATTGCATTTGAGTCTGTTTGTCCGAACAGAATAAATATGTTTTGTTTTTTTCTGCAACCATTGCTCCGATTGAGAGGAAATTTTCACTGTGGGTGCGCATCCTTCTCTAAAATTTTTCAATGATAATTATGTCGTCTTCTCGGGGAGTGAAGATGGAGGAAATGTCTGGGTATGGGTGAAGGTCACGTGGTACGGGCACCAACTTGGAAAAATCGAAAACATTTGCACCTCTATATCTCCATTAGCGCTGTGTAGAAAAAATTGAGACATTGCTCATTGTAAAGAACTTTCCATGGGGAATAAAATATGTTAATGATGTCATACGTGCCTCCATTATGACGTCATAATTCGACAAGTACAAAACTTCATCCGATCAAGATGAAATTTCTTGAGCATCATCTCGGGATAAATTGGTGGAGAAAAAAAATTACTTTGTTGGTCACATGGTTCGGCCGCCATATTTATTTGAACACAAAGCCTTACAAACCACTACGATCCATTTTTCACCGAAACGGCGAAACAGATTGAGGCAAAACATTACATGCATGATGGCATACCCATGACAAACAAAAGGTCACATGGTTTGGTGGCTACGATTTTTTGAAGAATAAAACTGGAACAAGCCACTCCTCCAGAACGGCTGAACAGATCGAACGGAAACTTCAAACATATTGTTACGGTTTTGCGCGACCCTCCTTCCCTTACCAAGGGGAGATTTAAGCCCCTTGCTCTTTTTGGGTAGTCGCAACCGCGAGACTTGTCGCCACTCCCGGGCAGACGCAGGACACGGTTTTGGGACAATTCTCGCATGTACCTAAGTACCTATGCCGCCATGGAAGCGGGGATCAAGTCTCGCACGAACCACGTGTAATTTGTGTACGTCCGATCAGATGGCGTACCACGTGGTCCGTGCAGTTATCTTATTATTGGAACCCGATGAGAGCGATATAATTCGTACCACGCTTAGTCAATAGATGGAAATGACGGGAACAGTTGAATATAAGGAAGAACCCAGTTTATTTACAGCTGTACAAGGTGAAGAGACACAGATCAGGCAATTAAGCAGTCTTAGCTTATTCCCCAGACACGGGCCCGTTCACACTCACAGGGGGAATGAAAGAAGGATGGTTCATGCACTGAACGCGCAGGCTCCGTTGTTCATGAACAGCTTGCCCGGCGTGGCCCTCCGCGGTCACAGCACGTCCCTCGAAGAAGGCAGGCAGGCAGGCGGGAGGGATCATTGCGGCACGTATCTCAAGCAAAGGCAGGCAGGCGAATATGCGCATCTCTCGCCCGGCTCGGCGGTCCTTCACAGCGCGATTTATATAATGGCGCACTTTCACCCTCGTAACTCAATAGAGGATCTGCCTCAAGCTCAACCGCGCAGTTAACTTGTAGCTCAATTCAACACCGCACACTCTCAGAACTGTTCAACAGAGGACCCCGGCTCATAACTTGTTCAAGCGCCTCTCCCCTCAAAAACTGAGGTGGGGGCTTCGTGCAAAGGGTTATATTGCCATGCCCTTACCCCGCATCGAGTGTTCCAAGCCACGCCTTTTGACGCAGTGGTAAGCCACTCCCTTTGAGCCCTGATTGGCGGCTCGTGCTTACCATCACTCCCTCTCTCCCTGCTCCACCTTCCTTCGGCCTGGATCGACTTGTCAGGCCGGCCTCGTGGTATTTCGCGCCAAAACCACCGCAATCAAGGCATCATTGTATTGAAAGGAGACCTAACTCTCCTTATTCATTGGAAGGAGACCTAACTCTCATTATTCTACTCAACGCAAAACTAACACAGGAAAAGGACTACACTGACATTTACTAAGAAATAACTGAGCTTTAAATGAGGCTACATGTTGTAGTTTAACTAACTATGGGAGAGGGGGGGGGGGGGGGGGGAATTAACCTTTTATTGCACAACCACAAAACCGCAACAATATGTTCCCCATGCCTTGCATATGCCCTGCTGCCCTTGAATAATTCATACGTCACATGGTTTGGTGGCCATATTTGATTGAACAAAAATCATTTAAAAGTTCTACCTCTTGAACCATTTCATTGATCGATGTGAAACTTCAAAATAATGACGTAGTCACAAAGCAGAACACGTGTTTAAAATTTCAATATGATTGGTCTTACGGTCTGGCAGCCAGAAGTTATTGTTTGAAGAAGAAGAAGCACCACTTTATTATCTTCTCCAGCCATGTGAGCTTTCAATATATCTATTAATTACGTACTGTTTGAAGTCAGTGGCATCCTTTCTTAATTATGTAATATCGGAATGTACCTTTCGACACTTTGGACTGCTGAGACCCATTGGTCCTTTGAAGAACCTTTAAGACCCCATCAAGACCACCAAGGCCCCAACATACCCTGAAGATCCTCAAATACCATGAAGAACCAGAGGACCCCAAGGACCCAAAAGACCCCGAGGAACGAAAAAGACCCAAAATACCCTGAAGACTCCAAAGACCCCAATGACCCAAAATACCAAAAAGACCCCAAGGACCCAAAAGAGCCATAGGACCCGGATGACCCAAAAGACTCCGTGGATGCGAAAGACCCTGGGAACTCCAATGACCCCGAAGACAGGCTCATTAAAAAATATATTTTTAAATACAATACTGAATTCAGTTTTAAAAAGAGGATGTCATGTGTCACGCGTGTCTGATGAAAGTGTGTTTGTACAAAATAATGAAAGAATGTACGAAAACACCCCACAAAATAGACCTCACAAACACATCTTGGCGAGGGTCTGCGATCTCTGATTGCTCTTTCTTGTTTTAATGTCGCCTTTTTCAACTTCCATATGTAGAGTGGGGCATGGGGATATAGCCATCAGTCCCCACACGGGGCCAGTTTTATATGACGAAGGCTCGTGTGGAGGTCTGCATATTTTAACTTTCCGATTGACAATTATCCATTTCTGTGCAGCTTGTTACGTCAACGTAGCGGAATATTCTTCATAAACGTGAGATTTCTGGGAATGAGTTTATCATCAGAATTATTTATCATGTGCTGTTGTTGATCATTCACCTGTACAAGACGTGACGGGAAATGAATAAGTTTTTTCAGGTGACCATCTGATAAAAGGTGAAATTGTTGATTTGTTGATGTGACAAGGGTTCAGAGTTCACCAAAATGTTTGTTTTGTAATAAGGAAGAATGCTTACGGCCTGAGCTACTTACAATCCTCGGACTTAAAGACGAATGAAGGTTAAATAAAGATTCGTCATCACAGAATTTTCACGCAAAAAGGTGTGTTTAAATAAAGCAGAGAGATGTCGGTAAGTCGTTTCCTGCACCCCAACGACACAACTTACTGAACGAACTATCTTTGGAATATTTAAAATCAGTACAAATCAACTTTTCCTGATCGCCAGCATCCCTGAACGGATCACAAATTAACGCTCTGACTTAGAGGGCACTGAATCAGTGACACACATGCACCCCCAGCAAATGGTATAACCATAGATATATATATATATATATAGATTGGCAGTTGCCGGCCAATCGCAAGCGGCCGAGCGAGATTTGCGTCCGCCATCTTGCCACAGGATAACTGGGCGTTGTCATCAATCTGCGCTGCTGGTAGCCAGTGGTAGGTGCCACGTCTTAATGAAGTCTGACGTCGGCCAGGCTTCAAATATCACAATGTGCTTTAGGCCTTTGCTGTAATTATATTTTGAAAGGAGTGGGAAGTCAGAAGATGTTTGGAGACTCTTGTAACGGGCTCGAGAGAGGAAAAGGAAGACGTGACTGGCACTGACAGCTCTTGTTTCAGGATTCGCGATGGTACTCTATATCAGCCTGTGGGTATGGCCTTTTGTTTGTTCAGCGATTTGTTGTTACAGACGCAGTTTTAGATGTTAGTTTACCGAGCGGTTTGGTATTACCGCGTCCGAACAGTTACTCCCCGATTAGAACCCTATCCCGCCCGATTCCACTCGAACGTTGGCCAAATCGCGCTACGCTAAATCAATGAAGGAAAGGACACAACGGCTGGGATTAATGCAACAACACAAGGGGTACAGTTCTCAAGACCTCCGGAGGAGGATATAATTGGTGATGCAGAAACGGGTAGATTACACGGTAAGAGGTAAAGCACAGAAAAGATGGGCACTTAAACACAGTCTTATCTATCCCCGACAGACCACAGACAAACGGGACAAGACTGACTTACACGGGGATTGATGGCAAGGAAGAACAGGCAGTCGATAGCACAAGGTGCACCTTGGCTCAGGGGCAGAATCAACACGGTCCGGTCCAGAGATGCGGGGAGGTATTTCAGCGCTCGGAGGTGGCGTCTTCTCTCTCCAAGCTCGGGGCGCATCTGACGTCACCTCCCTCTTCCTGCGCATGCTCAGCAGGGAGTGACACGCCCTCGGCTCGTTGGCCCCGCCCCAGATGGGATCGGTCCGCCACCTCTATTGGGTGTGGGGGGTTACCGGGCTCCGCCCTTGACGAGGAGCTGACAGCGAGCTCCTGCATGGTAACCCCGTCGGAGCACATGTTCAATGGCGGCTAACCAAGCCGGAGTGAGGACGCACACTCCCCGCGCTGCCGCCGCGCCGCCGCCGCGCCGCCGCCGCTGTTGTTGTTGTTGGTGTTGTTGTTCCATGAGGAAGAGCTGCGGGGAGGTATTGGGAGGTCCTAAACTTACTAATGGTGCCATACAATCACATTCTGGTGCAACGAAGAGTCAGAATTAATGGAAACGAGTCCTTAACTGACATAGACTAAGAATAACTAGCAAGATGTCCTATAGTTGTCTACGTGAGATGCGGTGGACCTGGATGCGACATTTAATGGGGGAAATAGGGGAAGGTCGGGTCTACAGAGTGCTGTTTACAGAAAATGGGACTAGGGAATGGGGGATTGGGGATAGTTGGGAAGTATTGGGGAAATAGGGGAATATTTACAAGCGGATATGGATGGAGGCCAATCTCATATCCGCAACAATATATATATATATATAGATTGGCAGTTGCCGGCCAATCGCAAGCGGCCGAGCGAGATTTGCGTCCGCCATCTTGCCACAGGATAACTGGGCGTTGTCATCAATCTGCGCTGCTGGTAGCCAGTGGTAGGTGCCACGTCTTAATGAAGTCTGACGTCGGCCAGGCTTCAAATATCACAATGTGCTTTAGGCCTTTGCTGTAATTATATTTTGAAAGGAGTGGGAAGTCAGAAGATGTTTGGAGACTCTTGTAACGGGCTCGAGAAAGGAAAAGGAAGACGTGACTGGCACTGACAGCTCTTGTTTCAGGATTCGCGATGGTACTCTATATCAGCCTGTGGATATGGCCTGTTGTTTGTTCAGCGATTTGTTGACCATTCAACAAGGATAAATGCAAAGTCATGCATATTGGTCCTGGCAACAAACATATCGACAACATGGAAGATAAAGAATTGAGCGAAACATCACCAGAAAATGAATGTTGGTGTACGGATTAATATAATGATCTCAAACCCAGACTGCAATGCTCCAAAGCCGCAGCTGAAGCCATTTTGGGGCTAATAAACAGACCATTTAAATACATGGACAAGGATTAATTCATCCTATTGTACAATACAGTACCTTATACTGAGCGAGGGGTCTGGGACTATTTGCCCCAGTGTGAGAACAATATGTTCACATATTAATTATTGTAACAGTGTCAAGGCGTTCATTGTTTGACTTGCTATTTGCAGGAGTTGAAGGTTGTCACTCACAAGCACAATGTGGATCTGTCATCATTGAATTTAACTGCTTTCTTTAACATTTGTACTTGTCCATTTTTGCGTTGAAAATAGCAATAAATATATAGGCTTACATTATATGCACCACACTTTCCTTGCGGTTTGAACTCTGCCTCACAGCAACAGCAGACCAGCACATCACACTAGTTAACGACGGTGCAATGTTCGCAACACCAACGAAAACTGCTCTCCCAAGCAAAGTTGAAGGGATATGAACAGAAAACTTACGCAGACACCCACACAAAATACCAGCAGCTGTGGCCAAATCTCTGCCAAGCATTTGTTGGTTTCCTGTGCAAATATTAACGGAGAAATATTTGTTTGAATTAAAGATGCCACTATCATTGCGCAATTTTAATAAAAAGAATCAAAGATTGTTACATGTAATATATTCATGGATATACACAGAGCTAAGAAATAAAACCACATCACACGTTAACAACATTTTAATAAAACACAAATACACGGGTTAGTGATATCACACATGTACATATGTACACTGAGTGTGTGTACAGTAACTGTACACTGGGTATGCCTGTCAATCACTGGCCTTTGAACAGCACCAGCTTGGTTGACTCGTGTCTTATTGACATCCCCATTCGCCTAACATTGTAGGTCTTTGCAATGTGGTGCTGCCTCAGGTTATAATAAGCATTGGTGAGAATACCTATCAGGTCGTACAGGTGATTATCTATGCCATATTGTGTTTCAATGATATGATTGCCCATATCAAAGAGTTCTTCTGAAGCTGTCATTTCCTTCACACATAGTAGAACCTGCTGAAATGTACAGAGTTTGACTGTGTGCACATCCATAAGGCTCTGGATGGCCTTCTCAGCAGTGTGCAAGACCTTCACCACACCTGGTGATGGGATCATAAGACCACCATTGTTCTTCAGCCTGAGCAGGTGGTAGGACTGAGAATAATTCTGAGGCCTCGAATCGGAGAACAAAGCAAGTCTGCAAGTGTTGCACTGCACAGCTTTGCACACACGCCTGACTATCCATCCGGCAATGTATGTGATGCTGTTGTCCAGTAGACATTTGTTCTGTGGTGGTATCCAGTTTGCATAGTCATGCTCAGCCATCACACACACAACACTGTCAAAGTTGTCACAGTCATCCGACTGGCTTGTAGTAGCCATGCAGAGTGTGCCATCTTGAGCACGAACATTTCCAGTTTTGGTTGGCTCAATTCCGCAATGAACAGACAGCTTCCGGTATATAGACTTGAACTGCTGGACATTGGGATTGTTGTTCCAGCCCCCTGAAACAGAATGTTTGCCTTCATGAGAGAAACATGTCCTTTTAATTCAAAAGTACAGTACTTAAATAATTTCATACAACAACAGATATGATTAAGTAAAAAGCAATGAGTGTATCTATTGTTGGCGTGAAACTCTGGAACAAGCTCGATGTAAAATTACGACAACTCACCACTGACAAAATATTGTACAAGTTTGTGTTTACTGTCCCGAAATAAATTATATACATAGAGTACAGTACTTAAATTAAATCCCATATTAGGTCATATCATATATTAGGTCATTAAATCCTGCATAGCTATGGAACTACAACATCACAGCACAAATAATATGCATGAGCAGAATATCACCAGACAAATATGCCCCCAAAAAAAGATGATTTTTCACTAGGACTATGTAAATTACCTGTAGTACGTGACTAATTTTTATATAAAAATCAATCAATGCTAGCATTTTAAGCTACTAATTCCAATATACATACATCAGGTATACTTGAATGTACATGTCCACTGTCAAGGCTTTTTGTATTGGATTCATGCATGTGAGCCTGATGGTCGTCCTGGCGCTCCTCCAATGCCCTCTTTGAAGTTTGCGTTTGACGTTTCTTCTCATGCTGAAAAGCAAACATCAGCCACATATTGTCAATGTAAAGTATACCACAGAATAAAACATGCAGTTACTTTATCTGTCTTAAAGTTAGAGTCAAAAAAGAGTCCGCCGCCGCGTACTATTACATATAGTTCCCACACATTTTACACACTGTCCAAATATTAAAGTATGAAGGTTTTAGTTCGTTTGGAAAAGATCACAAACAACACAAACATACTTTTTGCAAGTGCTCTGGTAAGTCAAACTTTGATGGGACTGCATCATGACGTAGTCTTTTGGTTTGGCCTGTAAGATCGAAGTCCACAGGTAAAAAGTGTTGGCTGCACACGACATCCCAGGGCTTTGGCTTCCACCCCTCTACCCGTTTGATCTGAATACACCATTTCCTTCTTCTTTCTTCATGCCCTTCACTGGTGGGGAAGCTGAAAATAAGATAGCTAATTGTTTAAATTCAATCTGATTGAGCTGCATGGAAAGCAGACCTCAAACCTGCAGATTGTATTAGGTCTACTACCCTGTAAACACAAATAAGAGATATACATGTCATATATTTAGAAGAGATATTGTGGTATTCAACTTACAGATGAAATGTCAGACCATTCCCCTTCCTCTGTATATTTCGGCATCTTGCATGTGCACACTGCCTGGGCATCTTAACTGTAGCCTAGGCTACTCCCTCCTATATTTGAAGAAAGAACAAGCACAATGTAAAAGTTAATGCTTATATTTATAATGCTTATATAAATATAATAGGCCTACCTTTGACTGCCTGGCAATAATATTGAATACAGGATAAGTCAACCCCTTGGTGTTGAAGATTTCGGTCGAGAATTCTAACCCCATGAGAATTCCTGAACATGGCCAAGTTTCCTCATGAGTCATGGATAGTCCCAAATGTGCCCCAGAATCTCCTATCTTTATTCAATGATTTATGAGAGCTGCATTTTGGAGGTACATGTACCTCATGGACAGAACATTTAAGAGAATTAACATTCTACTATGAACCAGTGTTAGTGTAGACAGGCAGACGATGCGTTAAATATCACCAAAGTTACAACATTATCAGAGTCTAGCAACTGAATGTGTTTTAATCCAATGTACGACACTAACCTGATACTTTGTTCGCCAGTTGTAGTCAATTTAATCAACAATAACTTGCAAATGACGATGACGCGAGTGCATTCCACAGATGGCAACTTGAAAGCTTTCCTGTGGCAAGATGGCGGCCGGAAATTTCGCCCTGTGGTGACCCACTGCCAATCTATATATATATATATATCTATGGGTATAACCTGCAGGAATGTGCTTCATTTGAAAGAAGAAGAAGAAGAAGAATTCATTTTGAACAACCTTATACACTCTATACCTCTCTACCTTTCATGGTCTTTCTCCTATATTACAAGACCCTGTGTATCTCATCTTGGATAAACCACAAAGGTATTCAAACCCAGGTAACAGGTGATCCATCTATCATTTCAGACCTCAATTGAGGGGATCTTCATCTTCTTCCCAATCTGAAAAATCCCTTGGATTAAATTCGTATTTTTAAATCAAATCAGCGTACAATATAAAAATCCCATTAAAACCACATCCTGAAAACAGTTCACTTCCCGAGAAAACTTTCTATATGGTTCGATGTTTGTAGTTGGACATTTTAGGTTTTCAAACATTTTCCAGCAATTTAAATTACAAAATATATCGATCTTTACCTTCACACCAACATGTCACGATGACGTCATGTAATGTCAGTGCAGCTACCCCTGATATAATTATATAATTATTTAAATGTAGAGTGATGGAATCATGACTGCTTCCGTGCTTCAGGAAATAAAATAAATCTTTATTGTCCCATTTTCAGGGAAATTATTCTTTGGTGACACCGTAAGTTGACCATCATTAAAACATAAAACACAAAGGGAATAAGAAAACAATATAAAAAAAGATATAAAATATAAAATAAATATAAAATATGGAAGATTGACTAAACAGCAAAATGTCTAGGAATTTGAATTTAGCATTTGAATTGCACATGGTACAAATGACCTTTTGGAAATGTTCTTCTTCATCCTCCCTACACAAAAGCGTCTCCCTGATGGCAGTTTTTCCAAAAGTCCGTTCAAGAAATGACTCATCAGTGCACACCTGCACCGCCTTCCTTTTCAATGCTCACAAGTATAGAGAATCCAGACTAGTTGAAGGCCCACGTACAGCTTTAAATGCCAGTGTAATGACCTTTCTAAATCGTGACTTATTCCGCACATTAAGATAACTGTACCAGGAAATCAAATTAAATGATAAAACACTGATCAGTAAGGAAATTGTTAACATCCGCATCACATGAGAGCTAACGCCAAATGAATTCAACTTCCTGAGAAGATACAATCTTTGCATTGATTTCTTGTACACAGCATCAGTATTTCCATCAAAAGTTAGCTTGTTATCAATAAAGGTGCCCAGGTATTTAAATTTGCTAACAATTTCCACCTTATCACCATTTATGGTTACAGGCTCATGATTGTGACCTTCCCGAAAGTCCTAAATTATCTCTAGTTTTGTCCACATTCAGAGTCGGACAAAAGTCCCGACACCACTTATTCAATGTGTCAATCTCGTCGAGGTACGATACAAAAGATGATTGATCGGAAAGACAGCCAACAATGGCGATATCGTCTGCATACTTAATAAAGTTACAAACTTCTTTAAGAGCCACACATCCATTGGTGTACAAACTGAACAGTAGAGGTGACAATACACAGCCTTGTGGAGCACCAGTATTCAAGATTGATATTTTGATAAGCTACCATTCACCCTCACCTGCTGAGGACGGTCTCGTAAAAAACTTTCCACCCAAAGTATGATATGGGGGTTCAGGCACAGGTCACTCAACACTTTCAGAAGGGTAAATGGCTGCATAGTGTTAAAGGCTGGCGAGAAATCAATAAATAACACACGGACATAGGTTCCATTCTGGTCAAGGTGACTTGTGATTAGATGAAGTAAGCTGAGCCAGGCATCTTCAACACCTCGTCTTGCTTTGTATGCAAATTGTAAAGGATCCAGTTTAGGAGTTACATCTGATGCTGTAAACTTCACGATCAATTTCTCCATACATTTACACAAGATGGAGGGAAGGGCAACAGGTCTATAATCATTGAGCTGCCTTGGGTGAACCTTTTTTGGCACGGGAATAATAATGGACTTTTTCCAACAAATAGGAACAGTGTGAGTCGCCAAAAGTAACTGAAACAATCGGGTAAAAACATTACTAAGTTCTAAACAGAACTCTTTCAGAATACCAGACTTAATGCCATCTGGACCACAAACCTTCCTTTTACTCAACGCCCTAAAACACCTCACGACATCAGGTTTAACCAAACATCGACCTTCAAGCCAGCTGAGACAGTTTTAGTGGTTAATGTCGTCCTGGGACTTTTTCTCGTACCGCTCTAGAGTTAAAGAGAAGAGAATATTTATAAATTTTAATAAAACTCCCATCACATTGACTGTGCTGCTTCTCACAAATGTATACTCTGTAGGAGCTATGCTCCAACGTAAATCGAAAGAATGGACGCGACAAAAAGCTGGAATTCGTCCGAGTTTCTTTATTGTGTCAAATCAACTCGGGTACTCTGAAAAGCCCGTTTATTGGGCAGCAATATATATACACATTATCCCGGAGCGTTTGCCCGGGAAAGGCGAGAGGGGGCGTGCCCGTGCGTCCCGGACGAGGCCTGGCAAGTCGAGAGCGGGCATGCCCGGGCGTCCTGGGCGAGCCCGGCATGGTGATCGCTCAGCGTCCTCGGTAGGTGCAAGGCGATTGTGTATACCCAGCGGTAGCCGCTACACACGTCCCTCCAGAATCGACTTGCACTGGCAGGGTCAATTTAAGGGGGGTCCTGATGACCCGGCCGAAGTGACCCCTGGCAGGTCATGGGGGGGGTGGGGGGAGTCTGGGGTGGTGGTGGGTGGTCGAGTGGGGGGCACTGTGGACGGGGGGCGGCCTCGCCGCGGCGGAAGGGCCAACCGTGGCGGTTGGTCGATGTCCACATGCGCCGGCTTGAGGCGGTCCACCGCAATCCGGTCCGACCTGCCGCCGATGTCGATGACGAACGACTTGTCGTCCTGTCGCAGGACCCGGAAGGGCCCGTCGTTCGGCGGCCGGAGGGGCCCCCGATGTGCGTCATGACGCACAAAAACGTACTCCGCTGTGCGAAGCGCTGGGGGGACGTAGGACTGGGGGTCACCGTGGTGGGACGTTGGCACGGGGGCAAACCGTCGGGCAGTCTCCTGGAGGTCCGAGCGCTGGTGAGCTGCGGACCAGGGACTGGTAGCGTCGGGCACGAATTCGCCCGGGATGCATAGCGCCTGGCCGTAGACAAGCTCGGCGGTGGACGCCCGGAGGTCCTCCTTGGGGGCCGTGCGGAGGCCCAAAAGGACCCACGGCAGCCGGTCGGCCCAACCGCCGTCCTGAAGGCCGGCCATGAGCGCGGCCTTCATGGAGCGGTAGAATCGCTCGCACAATCCTTTGGCTTGGGGGTGGTAGGCCGTATTATGGTGGAGCTTGACCCCCAGGTTGCGGGTGACCGTGCCCCACAGCTCGGAGGTGAACTGCGGTCCGCGGTCCGATGAGATGTGCGCCGAAGCGGGCGACCCAGGTGGCGATGAAAGCCTGCGCCACGTCGGCGGTGGTGGTGGAGACGAGGGGAACTGCCTCCGGCCACCTGGTGGTCCTGTCCACCATGGTGAGCAGGTGTGTGAAACCCCGTGATGGGGGGAGGGGGCCCACCAGGTCCACGTTGACGTGGTCGAAACATCGTTCGGGCACGGTGAAAGGTGCCAGCGGGGCCTGGGTGTGTCGGTGGACCTTGGCCTGTTGGCAGGCTGTGCAGGTGCTGGTCCAATCACGGACGACCCGTCGAAGGCCGTGCCAGACGAATCGCACTGACACCAGCTTCTGGGAAGCTTTCTGGCCCAGTGGGAAAGGCCGTGGAGGGAGGCGAAGATGCGGCGTTGCCAGGTAACGGGCACGATGGGGCGAGGCTGGCCTTGCGAGACGTCGCAGAGCAGGACAGTGTCCGCGAAGGGGATGTTGGCCAGGTGGAGGCCCGTGTCCGCCGCCCGGAGGGCTTGCACCGTGGTATCGGTGGTTTGGTCCGCCGCCATAAGCGCGAAGTCCACGCCGAGGTGGAGCGCATTCGCGCTGGCCCAAGACAGACAGTCGGCCATGGCATTGTTTTTGCCAGTGAGGTGCCGGATGTCCGTGGTAAACTCCGACACGGCAGAGAGGTGGCGCTGTTGGCGGGCCGACCACGGCTCCGTGACCTTGGCCATTGCGTAAACCAACGGCTTGTGGTCGACGAACGCCGTGAAGGGTCAGCCCTCCAGGACGTGGCGGAAATGGCGAACAGCCAGTTGTAGACCGAGGAGCTCACGGTCAAACGTGCTATATTTGAGCTCGTTCGGCCGGAGTTGCCGGCTGAAAAAAGCGAGTGGCTGCCAAACCCCGTTCACCCATAGCTCATGTATGGCGCCCACCGCGTAGTCGGAGGCATCCGTGGTGAGGGCGATGGGAGCGTTGAGCACCGGGTGAGCGAGCAGTATTGCGTCGGCGAGGGCCCGCTTTGAGCTTTTAAAGGCCGCGTCCATTGCTGCGGACCAGGCGACGTCGTGCTTGGCCGGCCTGCCCCGGAGGGCTTCGTAGAGGGGCCGCATGAGTTGAGCAGCGCGGGGCACGAAGCGGTGATAGAAATTCACCATTCCCAGGAATTCCTGCAGGGCCTTTATGGAGCGGGGACGCGGAAACGTGGTGATGGCCTCGACCTTGGTTGGCAGTGGCACGGCCCCGTTCTTGGTGATGTGTTGGCCCAAAAAATCAACGCCCATCGTGCCGAAGTGGCATTTGGCTGGTTTGACGATGAGGCCGTGCTCGCTGAGGCGCCCGAACAGTGTTCGGAGGTGGAGGAGGTTCTCGGCCCGGGACGTGCTGGCGACGAGGATATCGTCCAGGTAAACGAAGAGGAACAGCAGGTCGCGCAGCACGCCGTCCATCAAGCGCTGGAACGCCTGAGCCGCGTTCTTGAGGCCAAACGGCATTCGCAGGAATTCGAATAAGCCGAAAGGCGTGATGATGGCCGTTTTTGGGATGTCAGCCGCCCTGACAGGTAATTGGTGATATCCCCGTATTAAATCGATCTTTGAAAAAATGACCCGTCCTGCCAAACGGGCGGAGAAGTCTTGGATGTGCGGGATCGGATACCTGACGGGGGTGGCAGCGTCGTTAAGGCAGCGTTAGTCGCCACATGGGCGCCAGCTGCCCCCTGGTTTTGGGACGATGTGTAGTGGCGAAGCCCACGCGCTATCGGAGCGCCGCACGATGCTGAGGTGTTCCAAAGCGTCGAACTCGGCTTTGGCCACGGTGAGCTTGGCTGGGTCGAGGCGGCGGGCTCTGGCATAGACCGGCAGGCCCGTGGTTGGTATGTGGTGCTCGATCCCATGTCGTACTGCGACGGCCGAAAACGTTGGCCGCGTGAGGGCCGGGAACTCCGTGAGCAGGCGAGCAATCTCGTCCGCCGCCGGGAGGGCGCATGCCAGCTCGGTTGGTGCGGAGCTGCTCAATGTGCATGGCAGGGAGCTGAAGGTCTCGGCGTTCATGAGGCGACACTGTTGGACGTCCACCAGCAGTCCGTGTGTGCAGAGGAAGTCGGCGCCTAGCAGAGCCATGGGCACGCTTGCGGTTACAAAAGTCCAATTAAAGCGTTGGCCACCGAAGCAGAGGGTGATGTTGCGCGGGCTGAAGGTGCGGATGGCCGATCCGTTGGCCGCAACCAAGGAGGGGCCGCAAACCGCGGACTGCCTGTCCTGATCGGAGGCGGGTATGACGCTCAGTTGGGCGCCCGTGTCACACAGGAAGCGCCGTCCGGACGCTTTGTCCACGATGAAAAGTAAGTTGCCCGTGTGGCCGGCGCTCATGGCTGGTAATGAACGCCGGCCCAGCCGTTTCCCGGCTTGCCGAAGGTTCTGTCCGAACCTGGCATGATAATAACACCACGCCTGGTCAGGTGGAGGCTCCGGTCATCGTGCTGGAGGTGGTCGGCGTGGTGTAGCGGCCGCCAATTGCGTTGGCAGTTCGGTCGTCGACCGTGCCGGGTGCTCGGGCGCCATGGGCGTTGCTTCGGACGGCAGTGGGCTCCAGGTCGCTGCTCCAATGCGTTGGCCTGCCGTAGAGATCTTGTCGGCTTCCCTGGCGAGGGCGCGGGGATCCGTGATCGTCGTGCTTGTCAGGGCGAGGCGTACCGGGCTAGGCAGCTGTCGGAGGAACAGGAATGCCGGAGAGTGCTCGCTGAGCAGTGAAAGCATGTAGTCCATTCGCTCGGATGGGCGCGTGTCACCGAGCTCGGGCAGGTCGAGCAGGCGCCATGCGCGTTCCGCTGATGAGAGGGCGAAAGCGTCGAGGAGGAGCTTTTTAATCGCGTCGTATTTGTCAGCGGCTGGCGGGCACTTGAGGAGGCTCAGGGCGCGGGCCGCAGTGGCTGAGACGAGTGCTGCTACCACATGGTGGAAGTGGGTGTCGTCGGCCGTGATGCCTCGCAGGGCGAACAGGGAGTCCGCCTGGGCGAACCAAACCGCCACGTGAGCCTCCCAGGAGGTAGGCAGTTTGAGGGCAACTGCCGTGTCCATGTCGGGTCACCAATGTAGGAGCTATGCTCCAACGTAACTCGAAAGAATGGACACGACAAAAAGCTGGAATTCGTCCGAGTTTCGTTATTGTGTCAAATCAACTCGGGTACTCTGAAAAGCCCGTTTATCGGGCAGCAATATATATACACATTATCCCGGAGCGTTTGCCCGGGAAAGGTGAGAGGGGGCGTGCCCGGGCGTCCTGGACGAGGCCTGGCAAGTCGAGAGCGGGCATGCCCGGGCATCACGGACGAGGCCTGGCAAGTCGAGAGCGGGCATGCCCGGGCGTCCTGGGCGAGCCCGGCATGGTGATCACTCCGCATCCTCGGTAGGTGCAAGACAATTGTGTATACCCAGCGGTAGCCGCTACAACTCCATATACATATAATTATAACCCCATCATATTGCATACCAAGCCTCTTGGCAAATGGAAATGCAAGAAAACATTTTCAATCCTACAGGTTAGGGGGTTCAGGGTGGCGCGAAGACCCCAATTCTCTCTTTGTAAATGTGTATCGTATAGCACCACCCGGTGTTAGCCCGTATTACAAATCATCTTGTATGTTCTAAATTCTTTCCACACAAGGTGCGGTTACCTCTGCTCGTATTTATTTAATTTTGTGCAGGATGTTCCTTTTTAATCCACCACAGGTTCACGATTCTTCATTCTGTTGTTTCTGTATTCTGTGCAGGTTGTATTGGCTGCAAAGTATCCTCATGTGTCACAGTCAATGCAGAGTGTTGCATCCAACTACGGCAGGTTCAGAAAGAGGAAGATCAAACAGAGGTGGGAATCATCAAGGAATGGGTGTTCTTGAAAACTGGGAAAGGGTCATGTCCCCCACCTGGTACCCCATTTAAAAAAGGAATGCAATCGAGGGATGTGCTCAATCACCTTCATTTCGCTTCGAATAAGTCATCGTTGTTTTGTGAAGGGATGTATGATAATAATTTTTTTTAGAAGTGAACTAACGAACTCGGCAAAAAAAAAAATGCGGCAAGGGAACAATTAATTAGTCAACGAATTATATAAATAAACAAACAAACAATCCGACAATGGTATGTATGCATGTTTGTGTACATGTGTGTGTCAGAGTGAACGACTTGCCCAATGTGTTCCTGTCAAGTTTTGTCGTTTTCAGGGTACCATGGGCAGAAAATGTGCAAAATAATTCCTCCATTCCCAGAAATCTCCCTCCTCCCCGCCCATCCTTCCCTTTAATCTGGCACCCTGAGGAGACAACACCTAATTAGGGTGTATATTATTATTTATTTGGCTTTGTGGGCACCTTTGTAAATATAATCACTCTGTGTTTAAAAAAAAACCAGGTCCTGTAATAATACTGTTGCGGTTTTGAAATAAAGGTTAATTTCCCCTCTTAGTTAGTTACACCACAACATGAAGCCTCACAATAGTTCAGTTATTTCTTAGTAAATGTAAGCGTAGTCCTTTCCTGTGTTTAGTTTTGCGTTGAGTAGGCCAGTGAGATTAGGTGTTCTTTTGGCACTTTGCTTTGATGCTTTTGGTTTAGCGCTGAAATACCACGCGGCAGGCCTGAACAAGTCGACCGAGGCCGAAGGAAGGCGGGACAGGGGGGAATGGCCGGTAAGCAACGAGCCGCCAATCGGGGCTCGGGGGGAGTGGCTTACCACTGCGGCAAGAGGCGGGGTTTGGAACATTCGGGTAAGGTCAGAAAGGTGCCATATAAGGTCCTGCCCCGAGCCCATTAACCAGAACAGTGAGAATGTATGAGAATGCGGCAGATGAGGAGCAGAGCGCATGAGAAGGCAGACGAGAACGCGAGGAGTTGAAAAGCGAATTGAATTGCCGTTGTACATGAACTTGCCTCGTGCCCTGTTCCCCGTGCTCTGCGCTGTATTAATCGCTGGCTGGAAAGGATGACCCGCACCGGGCCACGTACGTGCCCTGAGGATTTCCTCCTGCCTGCCTTCGCTTGGATACGTGCCGTGAACATCGGAGAGCCACGCCGGGCAAGCTGCCAAGGGGCGACTGATGGTGAACTTCTCTTCATCCATCTCCCCGTGTATATGAGTGGACCCATTTGTCTGGGGATAAGTTAAGATTGATTAAGCTCTGCTCTGTGTCCCCTTTCCTTCTACAAATCCTTGTAAAGTGTAAATCAATTCTGTTATTCCTCTGATTTGACCGTCCTATCACTTCCACCATTGGCTTCCCATGGTACGAATAAAACAGCTCGAATTGGGTTCCAATAAAAGTAACAGCACGAGTCATGTGATACGCATCCGCTTGGGCGTACTCGATTAAGCGTGGCTCGTGCGAGGCTCGATCCCCGCTTTTGTGGCAGCGTGGGTACCAAAGGTACATGCGAATTTGTCCCGAAACTCTTTTTGACGTTTGCCCGGAAGTGGCGATTCGGTCTCGCGGACCCGAAGACCCAGGGGGAAAAAAGGGGTTTAATCCCCCTTTGTAAACGGGAACGGGCTTCGGGAATCCGAAACAATTTGGTGTCAGGAGTGGGATTTGAACCCTGGGAAAAAAAAATTTGGACAAATTGGCCACAGCAAATTGGTATTTGGGAGTGTAAGATAATTGGACTTGGAGTGCACTTCATGTACTCGAAATTACGAGCACACAAAATTTAGTTTAAGAACCAAATTATGTTCGTACCATGGCTGGCCAAGGCAGTCAAATGCCGGTGGGGGTAGAAGTGGAGGTAGAATTGATGACCCAGGACCCACAGGAGGAGTTCGTAGACGAAGGGAAAATTGATGAGGGTGCGGCAGTTGGCGAAGGAAATGGCGGCGCCTCACATGTGGCAGCGGTAGCCAAGCCCGCTGTGCGAGCCGCATCTGATATTGAATTGCTCCTAATCCAGATGAATGCAAAAATGGATGCCATGCTATACGAATCCAGGTGCGATATGCAAAAGATGAGGGAAGAAATAAAGGAATCAAGGTGTAACATGGTAGGGTTGGAAAACAAAAAGCGTGGCCAAATGAAAGAATTGGGGGACAAATCCACCTGGGAAATGGAAAAATGAGAGAAGAATCAAGAAGGGAAAAATGGAGGTGTGACATGGAAAAGATGAGGGAGGAATACAGAAGGGACATGGAAGAGGCAGGGGAGGAGATAGGGCGCATGTTGAGCGAGAAGTTTGTGGTGGTACGCGACGAGGTGAGGCGGTGCGGGGAATGCCTGTAGAGTGAGGTAAAGTGGAGCACAGCCAAATTGACCGCGGCTATGAGGGTCGCGACACGGATTGTAGAAGAGCCGACGGTTGTCGCATTGGAAAATAAAATTTTGGGGGCGCCGGCGAAGGCCGAGTTGGAAAAAGAAATTTCATGGGCGCCGGCGACCGTCGAAGAAAAAGAAATAATTGGGGCCGAAGAGACAGTAGAATCGGAGAATAAATCGCGGGAGAAAGTGATGGAACCCGCGCAAAGTCTGTATTTGCACCGTGATGCCGAGCTTGCCAACCCAATTAAAAGTTTGCAGGTGCTGGCGAAAAAGCCGGGGAAGGAGGTCCCTGAGGTGAGTTGCGAAAATGGCATGAATGTGTTTGGCGTGAAAGGGTTTTTGGCGCGCTTGGGACAAAGGCGGGACCCGGGCGTTCGCGATGGGCCCATTGTGCGGTGTACGAGGGCGACTGGCACAATTTGCGAAGGGCCCATTGCATGGTGTATGAGGTCGACTGGTACGGAATGTGAGAGAGTCCGTACCCGAGTGCGTTTAGAGCGAGTGTGTTATGGAGTGTGTAATGGAAAAGTGTGCGCCGGAGTGTGCAGGAAAAGAGTGTGTTACGGAATGTGTATGAGAAGAGTGCGTGGAGAAAGAGTGCGCCAGGGTGTGCGATGATGGGGTGCGTGAAAGGTGCGAGTGCGCCTGGGTGGTGTGCACCTGAGTGTGTAAGAGAAGGGTGTGCACAGGAGAGTGCGATAACGGGATGTGTGGGAGGCGTGGGGGCGCCTGGGTGTGCGAGTGTGGAGTGGGTCGTGAGTGGTGAGGATGCGGTTCAAGCATCGACACCGACCGGGGGAAGGGGGGGGGTGTGGCGCCTAGCAGGATGGATAGCAGACGCGAGCCCCTGGTGAGTTGTGTGTTGCAGGGACCGGAGGGAATCTGCGCTGCGTCGGTCTCACAAGGAATGGCGTGCACGATTCGTACCGGCCCCCGCCCTGTATGGTTGGTGCCGTGCCGTGGCGGCAAAGGCAATTGGCGAGGTTCAAGGGGAGGTAGGAGTTTTCTGAGTCGCGCACCCTATCGGGTGCGGTGCTCCGCCCGTGGCCGGATGGGTCACCGTGCGTGGGACCACGAGGCCCCACGAAGGGATGGAACTAGGCACCTCGGCCCATCCATTCCTCCCCCCTTGGATCGAAAATGTCGGACGGACACCACATACAGGAGACCAACCACCCGAATGGATCGCTCGGCCCTTCGAGGTCGAGCTGTGACAACGAACATCCACATGGAGAGGCTCGAGTGTAGTGGATTGATGAGATTAGTGTACCCCACATGGGGGAATGGTAGTGTCACCATTCCTCACACGACGGGGCCCACGAGCATTAGTTTAGGGGGATGGCAGTGACAGGCACATGGGGCTGCCAGCAATGGTTGCCTCCATGGGGCACCAAAGCTAGCTGAGGGAGGGCTAGGATAATGTTAGGGATCTAGCAGACAGTAGAGACCAAGATTTAAGTAGTGACACCTGTACTGTAGAGGGGACGTAGGTAGCTTAGATGGATGTTAAAAAACAGGGTGTGCATAGTGTAAAGGGACAACGGGGAAGCACGAGTTGTAGGGGAAGTAGTTAGATAGATGATGCTGTGTGTGTGAGGAGTTGTGTAGTAGTGTTTGAGGAATTGTGTGTGGAAAATAAATGGAATTGTGTTTGAGGTGTATTGAGCACAAAAGGTGTGTGAGATAAGTGGTGTGGAATAAAAGGTGTGGAATGCATGGTGTGAAGGAGTGAATGGGGGGAGGAGTGGAACCCATTCACGAAAGCCCGGGGTGGGTAGTGTAAAGCCAGGTAGAGGGCAAGGTAAATTGTATGGATATTGACACCTGTGGTGCAGGTAGTAGCAAATTGTGCTTTGGAGGGTGCATGAGTCAGTGACATGGCTGGGCGTGTGGCTTAATTGGTGAGTATAGTTATTGAGGCACTCTGCCACTGGTAGTTTGTCGGCCAGGTGAGGCCACAGGTAGGCTCTGGGAGCTGGTTAGAGTAGTTGTGATTTGGGCCCGAGGTTCCCAGGAGAGGACCCGTGTTGCCCGATGCCAAAGTGGGCACAGAGGGGGTAAGCGCCAGGAAGGGCCTTCCCCAGTTAGGGTAGTTGTGAGTTGTTGAGTGGGGCCCGAGGATCCCAGGAGAGGACCCGGGTTGCCCAATGCCAAGATGGGCATCAGGGGGTAAGCGCCAGGGAGGACCTTCCCCAATTAGGTAGTCGCAGGAGCATGTAAGCTCGGGTGGCGGCTTCAGTGGCAAAGGTGCGCAGGTAGTTGGACCTGCTGGTAGGGCCACACGACCCAGCCCCGAAATTGTGCGAGGGCACAGACAGAAAATTTGTGGGAGTGAGACCCAAATTCAGAGGGCACCGCAGATTGGACAATGGGAATTCGGGGTACTTAGAACCACATAGTTTAAAGAGGCCAATTGGCAGGGTACGACCCCGGGTAGGGTAAAAGTAAATGTCAGTCGTGTAGTTCGGATGAGAAATCCATTAACACCATCCACAGCCAATCACCAAGGAGGACGAGCTCCACACCAAGGCTCTGTGAACTGTTTGAGTTGTGAGACTCATCACGACGTAATGTGACATTGTGTTTGTTCCATCCCTTCCTTCTTGGGAGGGATTGGGAGACGAATTCGGAGATAGAGGGGGATATGGGAGACAAGACGTAGTGACGGATTGTAAATACAAGGGGGGCTAGTGTAGTGTAGCCAACGGTGGGGGGTACGGATGGTCAGGGATGAGCCTGCTCTGCTCGCTCTTCCGCGTCCCTCATGCCGCACCGCCTTGTTTTCTATGTGCCATTGCGTCTTTTCCGCTTGCTTGTTGTGCCTTGTCTCTCACCCCACCCCAGGACCATTTTGGAGGCCGAACTGTGCAGCACCATCGACCTGTGCAGCATCCCTTCTGCACCTTGCTGCCCTGGCTTTGCTACATCTGTGCAGCTGACCTGTGCAGCACCTTGCTGTCATATCCTTTTGCTGCACCTTCGCTGCACCTGTGCAGCCGACCTGTGCAGCACTTTGCTGCCAAACCACTGTGCTGCACCTTATCACACTAATGGACCACAAGCCTTGTGGCCTTGCACCTCTGCTGTGCAGCATCTTGCTGCAAAATCATCTTGCACTTCAGACCACTTATTTGAGTGGCATTAATGCCACGCAGTCGGACCATGTGAGAACGGCCCTGCTGGCCAAATAAAAGCATTTTTGTGCATTTTATTATTGTGTGCTTGGCATAAGAAGATGTGCAAGTTTAGATGGCCTTGAAGTTTCAATTGGCCTGTATACCGGTCAGGCGGCCAGCCGGTTCGATAGACGCACGTGGAAGAAGCAAGAAGCAAGAAGCAAGCAGCAAGTGCCATTTATGAGTTTGTTTTTGCTGTGTTTTCTCTCCCCTCCAATGTTCTCTTCCAAAAAGAACAGGTCCTGGGTCAAAGAATTGTAAATATTAGGACGTGCCCGTACGTACGTGCTTGCCCGTACGTGCTTGCCCGTACGTGCGTGCAAAAAAACATGCGTGCAAACAACAACAACAAAAAAACAACTTTGAAACCACGTGGCAGTAACGACGACAGAACCCCCCCCCCTCTATTTACATGAAATGGTTTGGTCCATTCGCAAAGCCAGTAACGACCACAGAACCCCCCCCCCCCCTCTATTTACATGAAATGGTTTGGTCCATTCGCAAAGCCAAAGCGAACGGCTTGCGAGTACGGTGACCATACGTTGGGAACCACTTGTCCGATTAATTTCAAACCTTGAAAAGGCACATCCTCGGGTCCCCAGCAATATACCTGGCAAGTTTCAAGTATATCGGATCGGTAGTTGTCGAGAAACAGCGGTCACAGACACACAGACAAACACACACACAGACACACATACACACAGAGATTACTGGAATTATAGATAGACTAGGACGTGCCCGTACGTACGTGCTTGCCTGTACGTGCTTGCCCGTACGTGCGTGCAAAAAAACAACTTTGAAACCACGTGGCAGTAATGACCACAGAACCCCCCCCCCTCTATTTACATGAAATGGTTTGGTCCATTCGCAAAGCCAAAGCGAACGGCTTGCGAGTACGGTAGAACCCCCCCCCCCCCCCTCTATTTACATGAAATGGTTTGGTCCATTCGCAAAGCCAAAGCGAACGGCGAACGGCTAAATCGCCATAGCTCGGTAACTACTTGTCCGATTAATATGAAACCTTGAAAAGGCACATCCTCAGGTCCCCAGCAATATACCTGGCAAGTTTCAAGTATATCGGACCCGTGGTTGTCGAGAAACAGCGGTCACAGACACACAGACACACAGACATTCACACAGAGATTACTGGAATTATAGATAGATACGTGCTTGTAAATATAAGAATGCTGCCCACCGGCTATGTGTTTAGTTTGAAAATTCCGGAAATACTCAGGTAGTTGTGGGCGTGAAACTGTTATGTAGCTGCTCAACGCAATAGGAGGGACATATCTAGTGCTAAAACTGTCACGCACACGGGTCAGAGTAAATGGTAGGGGGAACCACACCTATGTGTCACATTTAAAAGTAAGGTTAATTTTGTATGTCTGGCTCTACCGGTCGTTGCACTGGTGGTTTCTACTCGGGGCGAGTCTGAAGAGGGACGGGTGTCGTGTTGCGGTTTTGAAATAAAGGTTAATTTCCCCTCTTAGTTAGTTACACCACAACATGAAGCCTCGCGATAGTTCAGTTATTTCTTAGTAAATGTAAGGGTAGTCTTTCCTGTTTTTAGTTTTGCGTTGAGTCGGCCAGTGAGCTTCGGTGTTCTTTGGGCGCTTTGCTTTGATGCTTTTGGATTAGCGCTGAAATACCACGTGGCAGGCCTGAACAAGTCGACCGAGGCTGAGGGAAGGCGGGGCAGGAGTTGTCGGTAAGCACGAGCCGCCAATCAGGGCTAGAGGGGAGTGTCTTACTACTGCTGCAAGAAGCGAGGTTTGGAACATTTGGGTAAGGTCGGGGAGGTGCCACAGAAGGTCCTGCCCCCCCCCCCCCGAGCCCATTAACCAGAACAGCGAGAACGTATGAGAACACGGCAGATGAGGAGCAGAGCGCATGAGATCGCACGAGTACGGACGGCACGAGAACGAGAAGGCAGACGAGAACGCGAGTGGAGTTGAAAAGCGAATTGAATTGCCGTTGTACACGAACTTGCCCCTTGCCCTGTTCCCCGTGCTCTGTGCTGTATTAATCGCATGCTGGAAAGGATGACCTGCGCTGGGCTACATACGTGCCACAAGGATTTCCTCCTGCCTGCCTTCGCTTGGATACATGCCGTGAACATCGGAGAGCCATGCCTGGCGAGCTGCCCCGGGGCGACTGACGGTGAAGCGCGCTTGGCGTGTGAACTTCTCTTCCTCCATCTCCCCGTGTATGTGAGTGGGCCCATTTGTCTGGGTATAAGTTAAGATTGATTAAGCTCTGCTCTGTGTCCCCTTTCCTTCTACAAATCCTTGTACAGTGTAAATAAATTCTGTGCTTCCTCTGATTTGACTGTCCTGTCACTTCCACCATTGGCTTCACATGGTACGAATAAAACCGCTCGAATCGGGTTCCAATAAAAGTAACAGCACGAGTCATGTGATATGCATTACGCTCGGGCGTTCTCGATTAAGTGTGGCTCGTGCGAGGCTCGATCCCCGCTTTTGTGGCAGCGTTGGTACCAAAGGTACGTGCGAATTTGTCCCGAAACCCTTTTTCACGTTTTCCCAGAAGTGGCGATTCGCTCTCGCGGACCGGAAGACCCAGGGGGAAAAAGGGGTTTAATCCCCCCTTTGTAAACGGGACCGGGCTTCGGGAACCCGCAACATTACCAAATGTGAATAATAAATAATTACCGAAAAAAAGAAAAATTGTTGGATGTCTGTCTGTCTGTCTGTGTGTGTTCGTGTTTCTTTGCAAAGACAGCTGTGCCGACAACCACCAAATTTGGCACACAGACAAAGTCCGACCTGTGGATTGTCCTCATGGTATTTTCATCCACCACCTTAGCCTTCAAAGACCTCCAAGACCCTTTTTACATGCTTGAGAGTTTAGAACCCAAAGACCCTGAAACACCTTTAAGAATACTTTTACTTTTGAGACCCGTTCAACACTTTTAGATTCCTTCACCCTTCAACTTTTTATACCCTTTAGACCCCAATAACCTATAGACCTTTACACTCCCTAAGTCACTTGGACTTCAACACCATTTGGACCCCATACACCCTTCAGACAGATTAGACATATTGGACCCTTGACCATTTATAGCTTTAGACCACTTGGACCTTTTTAGACCCTTTTTGCATGCTTGAGAGATTAGACCCTTTTGACCCTTCAGACACTAACTATGATTGGAATATACCCTTTAGACTATCTAGAATCTTTAAAGCACACACTACATCAACATCTGTGGACTTCTTGAAAAACACAGACGATACTTTTCCAGTAAGTAATGTGCAAACGCGACCCACCCAGAGGGAGGGCACTCTGCTATATCTAATATATAAAGAAAGTTTGTGTATTTGTTTGTTTATGGATTCGGACCTTGAAGGAATCAGTGCGACCAAACTTTATATGACCTCCTCTTTCATCCAGAGAAGGTCGAGGGCTATGTTTGGATAAAAAATTGACCCCCGATAATTGACCTGCAGGCGTCAATTGGGTCTCGTGCTCATACACTGCCTGGGATTTTCTCCCTGGAGTCAAGTAATTTGTATTGTGAAGATCGTATGTTGAAGTTGCAATGAATTGTTGCTGACAACACAAATTCAATTATGAGAGTATTTCATTGAATTTCTTCGTGCAACACCAGTTACTTTAGCTTGCACGAAAATGACAAACACCAATTCATTATATATATATATATTTAATATATATACAGACTTGGCATTTAATATGGATTTTTTTCTTTTTTTTTTGACTTGGGTTTACTTTCTTAACTCAGTATATCAATCTGGTGAGTTTCTTTTACACTTTGGTGATTTATTTGTTAAAAGAACCATGTCACTGATTGTCTGTCGCAGCAAGAAGTCAACAACAGGATTATATCACAGGTGGCGTGGCAAAATGTACGGACAGGTGCATTTGACGATTGGCTTCACAGTCGGGTATACAAGGGTTGTTGCATTCTGTATTAGTGGAAAACAACTGCTGCACGTCTCCAAAAGTTATTGCCGCTTCCTCTGGAGATGGTCCGTCAACTCGACAATGCTGTTTGTCATGGAGTGGTGGCTTTACGAAATTACGGCATGAAAGACAGTGCTATTGCTCGGCAGTATGGCATCACTCAAGGTCAGGTGTCAAAGATCCTGAAACGAAATGCTCAGAGGGGTGTCCCTACTCTAATACCGAGGCCAGGACATCCCCGCAGAACCACAAGGAGGGATGATCACCAGCTGCACCGGTTAGTCCGCAATGGCCGTACCAAGTCAGCTAATCGGCTTAGGGCTGAGTGGCAGCAACTGACAAATGTCCCTGTATCCAGAAGGCTAGTCAACCAACGACTGGTTCAAGCAGGCTATCGTGCCAGGCGTCCCCTGAGAAAGCCACGCCTGACCAGACAACACCGCCAGCGCCGATTGCAGTGGGCCAGAGAGCACCGTCAATGGCAGCCAGGACACTGGAATCACGTGATCTTCAGTGACGAGTCTAGATTTCTGTCCTATCGTCAAGATGGCCGTGTCCGAGTGCGCAGACAAGTGCATGAAGCCTACAACAAAGATTGTATAGTGCCAAGAGTCCAAGCTGGAGGTGGTGGGGTGACCGTTTGGGCTGCTTTTCATGCAGGGGGCAAAACTGACCTGGTTGTTCTGAATGGAAACCTGAACCAGTACAAGTACAGGGCCATTCTGGAAGAAACATTGCTTCCATTTGCTCGTGCAGCCTTTCGAGGAAACGTTGTCTTCCAAGATGACAATGCACGGTCTCATCATGCTTGCATGATCCAACACTTTCTTGCTGACCGTGGTGTAGAGCATATGGAGTGGCCTGCCATATCCCCGGATATGAATCCGATAGAGAACTTGTGGGCAGAATTAACGTGTCAAATCGACCACTTGGACCAGCAGCCGACCTCTGTGCATGAATTGCAGCAGGCTATTGTCACTGCATGGCAAGCAATTCCTGTCCAAACCTTGGCAAATCTCGTGAACAGCATGCCTCAACGTGTACGTGCTCTCCTGAATGCTCGTGGGGGTTACACGAAGTACTGAACTGTAATTTTACTGTCCGTAATCCCAGTCGTAATTTAACTTTTGTTTTTGTAAAAAAAAATTTTGGTTAATGTGCAAAATAAAGAGATACTTCTAGAAAACGTACAGAAGTTTAACACAGTACTGTCCATGAATTGAGTTCGATATCAGTTTACATCACTTTCAAGGATCAATTTATTTGTTTCGAAATGTCAAATGTGGTTTTTGTTTCTATGAAAGGTCACATTAACAAAATCTAGAATAATTTCAACATAATTCCAATGAACTTTTGGTTCTAAGACATCTTGAAAAGTAAGTTCACCCCCACAAAAAAAAAAAATCCATATTAAATGCCAAGTCTGTGTATATACTGTGTATATATATATATATATGTATATGTATATATACATATATATATATATATACATATATATATATATATATATATACGTATATATATATATATATATATATATATATATATACGTATATATACATATATACATATATATTGTTGCGGATGCGGTTAAGATGTTATTTTGACCGAGCGGTGGTGTATTACCGCGACCGAACAGTTATTCCCCGATTAGAACCCGATTCCACCCAAACGTTGGCCGGATCGCACCGCGGCTGCTCAATGAGGGAAAAGACTAAAACGACGAATGCAAAGAGGAAGACGAAGGCAAAGAAAGGGTTGGAAATACTACTAAATTTATTTACTATTTACACACATAAGCAAAAAGAAAGCAGTCACGTTTATTTACAGACGAGATTAGATACACAGTGCAACGCTAGCTTACCTACAGTCTTAATTAACCCAGGGACAGAACAAACAAAAGACAGACTCACGCGGTGAATGCTGACAGGAATCGCAGGAGGTGGATCGCTGGAGGTGAACGCTTGGTGGAGCCAACGCGGAGCTTGGTGGAGCGTTGGTGGAGCTGGAAGCTTGGTGGAGCCAACACGGAGCTTGGTGGAGCCTTGGTGGAGGTGAACGCTTGGTGGAGCCAACGCGGAGCTTGGTGTAGACTTGGTGGAGGTGAACGCTTGGTGGAGCCAACGCGGCTGGTGGGGGGTTGGTGTGACGGGTTCTCTCTCCTTCCCTCACAAGCTTCAGGACTCTTTCTCTCTCTTTCTTAGTCCCACCCAGTCCAACAACTTCCTCTCTTGCTTAGTCCAACTCAAGGCCTTTCTGTCTTCTGATCTCCTCCCTCCTCGACTCTACTCAAAGCGCATCTGCCCGGGAAACGCCCTGCCGTGGGTTATATAGGCCCCGCCCCTCAACCTTTGCGAACCTCCCCGATCGCTCTTCCTCCGCCCTCTCTAGCCAAACCCCTGGCTCATGGTTGGTCGACTGGGGCTGGCTCACTCCTCCCCTCTATGACGAGGTGGAGACAGGCCTTTCTTCTCTGACCCTGCCTCATGGTCAATGGCGGTAATTGGAGCGGAGGTAGTTTCTAATCGACGAAAAGGGGGAATGGAGGTTTTGGGAATGGGAATGAAAGTTTTGGGAGTGGGAATGAAGTTTTGGGAGTGGGAATGAAGGGAATCTATCTCTTTCACTGGTGCAATGGAGTATTTCAATTAATGGGAGACACAGCCTTACCCTAAAACACAGAATAAGATATAACTATCGAACTGGGGTATTCTATTATTGGCTGACGTGTATGCTTGTGGACTAATTATGGGACGCCCTTTTGACCTTTACACAGCTCCGGAGGCAGGAGGCGCAGACTCAAGCAATATTCATCACCAATTTACCACAATACAACACAATAAAAAAAATACAGTCCTCATATCCGTCACACTGCACCCTCCTCCTCTTAGGCACGGCCCGGGCCTACAACTTTTTATGTAGTGTGACACGTAGGTGTAGTTCCCTCTACTTTTAACCTGACCCTGAGTGCGACAGTTTTTAAAACATAAATAAATGTGTCCCGCTGCTCCATTGCACCCTGCCTAACAGACTTACGCCCACAGTTAACCGAATTGCGGAATGGTCTTCAAACTATACACTGACGGTGGGGAGCATTATTTACAATGATGCTATTTTTATTTACAAAACTAACCCAGGACCTGTAATTGTTCTTTCTGGGGGGTTGACAGTCTGCTCTGCATCAATGCACCATTAAAGCACCCAAAAACGCACCAATACACACCCAAGCACCAATCGGTGCAGTCACCATTGTTCAAGAAAATAAAACCAACAACCCCTAACCCTGCAGGTGATCTCTTGCTCTTCGGCTCCCTCCGCTGGTTATTATTATTTGTTCTTCCAGATGTTGTCATTCTTTCATTTTCTTACTGGCGGCCTATTTGCAATAAAGTGTGCCCAACGTGTCCATTTTATTTTATTTTATTTATGGCCCACAGGGCCGACTACGTGTGGTTCACCTGTGGGGCATCGGTGCCCTGTGGCCCAGGTCCGCCAGCAAGATTTCTGGCCCTCATGGCCGGTTCCAGCAGAGGGGCCATGCCCCAACCCATGGGGTCCATCAGTGGTGCTCGGCCACAGACATGTGGTCCATAATGTGGTGCATCGATGCAGACAGCTGGTTCTGAGAGTGCCGGGCGCACAATGGCCGACTCACGCCCGCTCCCCTCGGTGCCCAATGGCGCACAGGTCATGTGGGAGACAAAAGAGACAATTGAGCGAGGGGTAAGGTCACAAGGGTACACATCAATACGGCAATGCAAGGCGAAATGCGTACGGAGGGCGAAGTGAGAACGTTCGTCCCTACCGTACGTCACCCCCCTGTCACCTACACTACCCTTGCCCTTACCCCATATTTACAAAATCTACCTATTTACAAATTCGTCACTACTGTCACGTCTTCCCCATATTTCTCCTATACCAAATTCGTCTTCACTCCCCCACTATCCAAAATTTGCCATCACCCAATTCGTCAACAATCCTCATAAGGAGGAAGAGATGGAACAACAAAGCACAATGTCACACCCACGTCATGATGCGTCTCACAATCCTAACATTTGCATCAAAAATAATAAAACAACCTGGCATGGTGTGGAGTACCTGTCACCTCAGGTGAGTGGATGCAGATGGTGCGAGGAGACTTCCTAATCCTAACTATCCTCTAAATGAAATTAACACACTTTACACTACCCGGAGTCTCTCCCTGCCAATCCATTGGCCAACTTACACTATGGGTTCTAAAAACCAAATTCCCATTGACCAAACTGTGGTGCTTCTCAATTTGGGGTCTCACTCCCCTGATTCATCTCCCGGTGCCCTTGCACAATTTCTGGGCTGTGACGTGTAGCTCTCCCAGCAGGTCTACCCACCTGCACACCTCCACCACTGCAGTTGCCTCCCGAGCTTACCTGCTCCTCAACCTAACCTATCTAACTGGGGAAGGCCCCTCCTGGCTCTGTCACCCCATGGTGCCCTCTGGCACTGGGCTACCCGGGTCCGTCCTCCGGATCCTCGGGCCCCATCCACAACTACCGGCTCCCAGAGCCCACCTGCGGCCTCACCTCGCCGACATCCTCACAGTGGTGGAGTGCCCAAACCAACTACACACACTAACAGGCTGCATGCCCAGCCATTTCCACGACACTAATGCACCCATCCAAATATCATTCTTCCACTCGCACCACAGATGCCAACATCCAACCACAATTTACCTATACCCTCTTACCTAACACTTACACTACCCGCCCCGGGTATCCGTGATGGGGGTCCATCCTTCCCCCATCCACACCTTCGCACCATCCACTCCACTCCACAGTTTTCCACCATACTCACTCCACGACCATCCATTCAAATACTCCATTTATTCCACACTACCATTCTCCATACCTGTTGTTGCACACCTGTGCACTCACACCTGGTGCCACCTGCACCCTCCTCCTCTTCCTGGACCATTGGGTCGGCACAATACACAATCACCTTCACTCACTCATACACTGCTCCACACACCTGTTCAGTTGCACACCTGTGCAATCACACCTGTTCAATCCTCAAACACACGGTATCATCTCATCTAACTACTCCCCTCTGAAACTTGCACTTCCCAGTCGTCCCTTTAAACTATTGCGCTCCCACGTCATTCTCATCCACACTAAACTACCTGCGTCCCCACTACAGGTATCAGTCACTAACTAACCTTACGTTACCTAATGTCATCTTCGCTAGGTCCCTACACACAATATCCTAACCCACCCGGGCTAGTTTTCACTGCCATACACCCCATAAGCTAGTGCTCCTTTGCCCCCTGTTTGTGAGGGATGACAGAGTTGCCATCCCACCACATCGGGGAGGTCCTACTATCAATTTGGCACACCAAATTTCAGCCAATCAAAAATTTTGCCTATCATCTGCTAATCACCGTACCAATCATCAAATTTTGCCTTTTTCTAATTTTGGGTCCAAAACACTAACCTCATCACTCGTCTCCTTATTAGATCCTCTCGGTGCGCCAATTCCCTTCTAAAGCTCGGCTTCGTACAGCCGAGCAATGAATGCGGGTTGTTTTGTGCCAGCGGCTGGATACGTCCCGCATTCGGGGCAGGGGCGGGGGCTTACCCGGGCCGATATCCCACGCACCACCTCGGCGTGGAGCCATCCAATGTCCCGATCTCGACCTGCCGGCACGTCTCAACAAAAAGTGGTCGCCATGACGACCCTTCCTATCGAGCTGCCCGCTCCGCCTAGTTGAGCACGGACGCAGCCGTTCCAAGCGAGGCCCAGCGTGGATCGCGTACGGCGGTCCTTTCGAACCCGCCATAGCTCGGATCCCCGCTGGTCCTCGTGGCACGCGAAGCCCGGCACGCACCGAGGGCCCGATTCGGCTAAAAGTCGCTCTAACCGCTAACCCGGTTACCGTCGATGCCTCACCTGCATGCTTACACGCATACGCTACCCCTTTCTTGCTCATACCTCCAGCTGTTCCCATGCTCCCTGTGCACTCTCATCGCCTTTCTTTCACTCTCATCGTTTTGGGAGTGGGAATGAAGGGAATCTATCTCTTTCACTGGTGCAATGGAGTATTTCAATTAATGGGAGACACAGCCTTACCCTAAAACACAGAATAAGATATAACTATCGAACAGGGGTATTCTATTATTGGCTGACGTGTATGCTTGTGGACTAATTATGGGATGCCCTTTTGACCTTTACACAGCTCCGGAGGCAGGAGGCGCAGACTCAAGCAATATTCATCACCAATTTACCACAATACAACACAATAAAAAAAATACAGTCCTCATATCCGCCACAATATATTAAATATATGTATATATATATGTATATATATATATATATATATATATATATATATATATATATATATATATATATATATATATATATTGATATATGTATGTATGTATATATATATATATATATATATATATATATATATATATATATATATATATATATATATATATATATATATATATATATATATATGTATATATATATATATATATATATATATATATATATATATATATACTCATATATACTCATATATATATACTCATTTTTATATATACTCATATATAAACTCATATATATACTCATATATATATATATATATATATATATATATATATATATATATATATATATTAGGGTGGTGCTCAAAATACTTTAAAAAAAATATTTACTGGGACATGGCTTTATGTTGTTCCTTTTGTTCCAAAATGAAAAGACACCAAATATGAAAGCAATCTGATTTTATTTAGGGGTCCCACATCAGCCTTCAAACTAAAGGTGTCTACAAAACTTTTCTATATATGGATCGAAAGCAAAACCAGAAGTTTGTTTTATGAAAATCCACCCTCCACTCACTTTCTTTGTATTCTAGCAAACACAAGTTACAATAGCTGCACAAATAGCACTATATTGCTATGAAAACTCAAATTCAATGATAACAATCCAAATGTTCAGTTCATAAAAGGAAGAGACACCATATCACATAATATTAAAAAACCCAAATATAATGAGAAATGTAACTCCTATTTCTGGGCCTGTTTCACCACTGTTGCCTTCTTGGCATCGGGTTACATCTTCCTGTGAGCAGCAACAACTTGGAGCAGAGCTTGCTTTTGCTCTTCATCCTTTGTAAGGAGCTTATTGTAGTCTTGTATCAATGCGACACCCCTTTCTGCCCTGTCGTTCACCACTACTAAGCCACTGGCGGCTTTCTTTGCTTCCTGAAAGCTGGTTTCTTGCTCCCATGAACCAGGATCCTTATCCATCCAATCAGTTGGGGTCCCTAGGATGCTGAAGAAATGCTTGGTGTGTTTTGTTATGAGGCCAGCGATTGACAGGGCGGTTCCTCGTTTGATAGCTGGTCTCTTTGGAGAGGGGTTTTCACCGTCATTTTTCAATGCTTCAATCATATTGATCTTGCATTCTTTGTCAATTCTGGTGTCAAAGAATGCAAATGCCACTAGTACTGGGCTCATGTACCACGTGTGGCGGCCAAGTGCCTTCAAGGCTGCCTGAGCCATCTTCTGATTGATTTGTTCAAACTTTTCCAACTTCTTGAAGAGGTTAATGTCATTCAGGGGAGCCTCAATAGCTTGTGGAGCCCGAAACCAAGCCTGTACATACACAAGGCAGACAAAAATGTTGAAGGTTCGGAGTTCTCTCGCCTCTCGAAGTGTCAAGTGGAACTCTGACCGAAACATGAACACCTGTAGTGAATATAGTGCTTTTGCCATCCATCTGGCTCTGTGCATTGCTCCTGGAGCCATGATCATGAGCCTGGAGCCATGAGCTCCTGGAAAATTCATCACTGATGTGGCACCCCTAAATATTATTGGATTCCATTCAAAGTTGGTGTGGTTTCCTTTGACACCAAAGGGAACAGACATAGACCATGTCCCGGAGAAAATCTGCATTTTGATTTTTTGAAGCCCACCCTAATATATATATATATATATATATATATATATATATATATATATATACATACATATATATATATATATATATATATATATATATATATATATATATATATATATATAACTGTAAGAAATAGTAGAAACTCCAAAGTACGAGCAGGGCGTCTCATTTGTATTGAATATATAATCGTTAGATTAAATAAGACGCGGACGTAGCTTCAGGACGTCGATCTTTAATTGTCGACAAGCTTTCGACCAACAAAGGTCTTCTTCTGAGTCTACAAAAACAGCAGGCATGTATATGTTTCCTAGGAAACAAATTCTGTAGTTCTAGCACTGGACAAAAATTCCCCATCACCTCCTATATGAACTGCAAATCTACATGGGTCATATACCTAATCACTTGCCAAAAGTGCACCAAACAATATGTTGGAAAAACTGAAAATACACTCTACACACGACTTAATAACACCCGGTCAGAAATCAATAACTTCCACACCAGTCAGGGCAAATCTCTACCTTACACGATACACTTTAATCAACCGGATCACTCTATAAATGACATTCAGATCTCTGCCATTGAATCAATCACAAATCGATCACACACGACGATTCTGAAACGTGAGTCCTTTTGGATACACAAACTTCGGACAAAAGTCCCTCATGGCATAAATTTTGATGACTAAAGCATGTTCCCACATCAACCCAATCAAATTGTTAACCGTAACCCATTCATTCATTCATTCATTCATCATTCATTCATTCATTCATTCATTCATTCACTCTACCTTAATATGTCATTTATATAAATATATAAATATATTATATGAATATAAATGGGATATGAATATATGCTTGAGTGTTTATGTATGTATATCTCTATATTTGTATATGCACGTGCACCCTAACGGAAGTGACCGTAACGCAAACGGAAGTAATCACTTCCGTTGAACTTGGGGCTGGTGAGTGAACTTTGGCGTGGCTCTCCCTTCTGTATGCATTTTCTACACACATCACACATCTCACACACATATCACCATACATACCTGACTGATATACATGCCTGCTGTTTTTGTAGACTCAGAGAAGACCTTTGTTGGTCGAAAGCTTGTCGACAATTAAAGATCGACGTCCTGAAGCTACGTCCGCGTCTTATTTAATCTAACGATTATATATATATATATATATATATATATATATATATATATATATATATATATATATATATATATAATATCAGGGTGGCCCTTATTCTTGAAGGTTTGAAATGTTAAGCTCTCACCCTCTAAACCTGGTCCATTTGCCCTAAAACAAGCCAGGCCAAAATGTCGGCTAAACACATAAATATGTAGAGGTAGTCCAGCACCCTTGAACATTTCCCCCTATCGGCCATGTGATTGAGGTCACGTAACACTAAAAACACATATCACAGATAATACAGTATGTATCACAGAAATACCAAAAACCGTTTGATAAAACATGCTTATGAATAATTATCACATATATGGACTCGAGTAAGAGTGATAAAACAATCTGGATTCCACTCAAAGTGGGACTCTATTGACCAGACTGCATTCATCTCTGGTCTCTCTGATGAATCTGTGAAAGACCGCATTCTCCCTGTGACTGATAAAGTTATCGATTTTGCAAAGAAGCAGCTTGACCTCAATCAGCCACAGGATGATTAGAAATAACTTCTGGAACTGACCATTTTGTTTCTTGGAGGAGTTCCTGCTCGTGACGTTCATTTCTGTGCTCCTGGTGCGATTCACCATGCAAGATGGATGTCGAAGGCCTTCTATAGTCTCAAAATCTGGCTTTTCCACCAACAGTTCAAGTTGGTGGCACGAGAGAGGAATGGCCTCTGAAAAATTTGTCTGTTTGTTTCTGAAGTGTATTTGCAAGCTTGGATGAAAGCTCCAAGTGCAGCTGAAGCTACAATGAATGATCTGCTGCTGATGAAGACCTTCATCTCTTACAAGACTGCAAGCCATGCAATCTCAACAGCCACCAGCGAGAAGTTGAGGAACGATCTGTGGTACTTGTCAGAAGAGCTGGTGGGGTTGGCCTTCTTCGACAAACAAGTGCCTATCGCTACTAAACAACTGATGGTGGAAGCACTGAAAGGCGAGCGTCCATTAGATGAAGAACCATCAAAGATGCCACGGCCTGACATGAAAGTCTTAAGCGAGAAGGGAATTGAAGAATTTGTGTCACCACACACAAAAAGATTCTTCGAAAAGTTGAAAATCTCGTCAGACTTTTTAACTGTGGATCCAAGCACATGGGGTGACCATGAAGGCTACAGAGCTGCTGTGGAACAGATCAGGGAGTTGAAGGTCGTAAATGACCACGCTGAACGAGCTGTGGCCCTCATGAAATGTTACAACCGGCTCCTTACCAAGGATGAGGAGGAACTCCAATTCTTACTTCAGGTCGTGTCTGAACACCATCGTACATATCCCGACTGTCGGAAAGCAACATTGGCTAAAATCAGGCAGCAATGATATGACTTATGTTGGTGAGAACCTTTCTTGACTAGAAACTAATATAATAACATCAGGAAATATAATAACATCAGGAATGTTAAATAGAATGAGAAATGGAAAGAACTTTAAGAAGTGTATTTGAACAGTCGTATATTTTGTTGTGTGCTCTCTATATATAAAATCTTGATTCTTGAAGGTGCCTGGACTACCTCTAAATATAAAGAGACTTGTATTACATTTTGACTGCAGTGTTGCTATCCCAAATGGATCACATGTAGGCCATGAGAACATTCACATTACCATTATAAAATTTTCACCCCGTTTAAGGGCCACCTGAACACACACACACACACACACACACACACACACACACACACACACATATATATATGTCATGTGACTTCCTACCATGAGTGTATGGGTAAACCACCATTAAGGTATCCCATCAATCTATGCTGCACCTTAATGGGAGAGATAAGCACCGCCTGCCACACGGTACATTATCTCTGGTATCCACTCATGACATGGAGTTGCCTGAATGCGGCAGGGAGTAACCAATCAGATTATAATTTAAGTTATCCAGCTTAACGAACACACGCTGTGACGTCACACCGTCACGTATGTCACAGCGTGCGCTCAGGCTGGAGAACTTAAATTATAATCTGATATATATATGGATAAAAACAAGCATTGAGTTCAGCCAAGCACTCCTGTCACTGTCAGGTTGTGGCTCAACATCCTTCGTCCAGTTCTCTCAACTGTCCATTATTACCTCTCTGACCATATTTTAGTCCCAGAAAGAGCGGGTATTTTCTCAAATAAAAGCTAAAATCCTTTGCTTTGTAGATGAGACTGCCCACTTCATTTTACCTTCAAAAACTACTCCTGGTACCAGTGATCTGATCCTATCAGCCATAATCCATTGTACCTTTTGTTAGACTCTACATTTTCTCAGTCTCTTCTTGATTTTGGAATAATTCAAACAATGATTCCTCCCAGAACTCCAGCAGAGATGCTGAGGGCAGTTTGGAGGAGAAGCGGAGGTTGGTGTGCCAATTTGTGAATGAATCTGTGGATCTGATGAAGAGTGAAATAAACAAGAGGAAAATGGAGAAGCTTTCTCTTCTTGGGAAGCAGAGGGAGAAACTGGAGCAGCAGATGGAGGATCTACGTCAAGGAAAATCCACAATGGACACAGCACTCCAGGATCTGGAGGCCATTTCTTTTCTACAGGTGTGGTTTATCGTAAACGTATTGCAAAAGTTGTAATGTTTAAAATATATTGCTTTGGGGGGAGTCTGTCACTATTCAAGTATAAGCTTTTAGTTGAGGCCTTGTTACATGTCACGGTTGATGGTAAAGGTGCAGTACACGATACAATGGTTCAAAAATGATTAAATAAATTGACTAGAAAGGTGAGTGAATGCATTTCCAGGTGTGTTTATGTCATCATGAAGTGAGATTTAGGTTTTATCACAATGAAGGTTTGGGATAAGAGTGAGTTCATGTCATGGTCTCCAAAGCAGTGATACGGCACGACTACCTGGTCACTGTTGAGGGTTTCAATCATTTCATCCAAGGATTTTATCCAAGGGATGCTCATGTGGACCTCCAGGTACCATTCCATCATCGCTTTCATCATGTGCTGGATCATCGCGAATATTTTGGTTTATCCAGTGCCATGTTTATCCAGGTAGTCAAAGTTGCCTGTGTGTATCCACCTGGAGACATTAGAATGAATTATGGTCAAACAACTACTTCACATACTTTGTTCCTGAACAATTCAATGTTGTTCATGTGAATACTGTTCGGGTTACAGATTTACCTTATCGTGTGTTTTAACCAAAGGGAAGTGAAGTACTGTTTCAAAATTAAAATCAAATTTATCTTTTCCTTTTCAAATTGAAAACATCTTTGGTTTATTACCCTGTGCATGCGAAGCCTCCATCTCTTAAACTGTGACTCAATGCCGTCATATTGCAGTGTACATGGTGATGTTCAATATTGCCTCAGGAACACTAAACACCTGGATATTTTTAATGACGATCTTTAAAATCATCATTTTATTAAAATTGAAGAACGTAATTGAACACTGTGTGGGGTATCGTGTTCTGTGAACTCTCTCGTATTTAATAAATAAAAACAAACATTCATTCATTCAAATATCTTGATCTCATTATTTGTTTTCTTCCTTTTCAGGGTTCCAAGGACCTGCTAAAAAGGTGAGACTGCATTGGTATCCGACACCTTATCAGCACATCCTCATGTTTTTGACCCAATCGTGTTTTAAACATTTAAATATATTAAATAAATAATAAAATAAGAGAAAATCAAGGGAGACATTGAGAAATGAGGGTTGGGGAAAGAATTGAGGATGAGGGAAAGAATGAGGGTGAGGAAAGAAGGAGGATTCGGAAAAGAATGAGGGTTATGGAAAAAATGAGGGTAATGGAAAAATGAGGGTTAGGGTAAGAATGAGGGTTAGGGAAAGAATGAGGGGTAGGGAAGGCTGAAGCTCAGGGAAAGAATGAGGGTTTGGGAAACAATGAGGGTTAGGAAAAAAATGAAGGTTAGGAAAAGAATGAGGGTTATGCAAAAAATGAGGGTTGGGGAAAGAATTGAGGATAAGGGAAAGAATGAGGGTGAGGAAAGAATGAGGATTAGGAAAAGAATGAGGGTTATGGAAAAAATGAGGGTTATGGAAAAAATAAGGGTTCAGGTAAGAATGAGGATTCGGGAAAGAATGAGGGTTAGGGAAAGAATGAGGCTTTGGTAAAGAATAAGGGCGAGGAAAAGAATGAGTGTGAGAGAAGGACACACGGAGTGAACAAGATGTAACTTATTCAGGTTACTCAGTTGTCCTCGGGAACTTGATTCTTTTCCTCCCACGATTTTCTTTCCCATTTTGGATCTATACATGAAAAGTTTTTGGCCGACTAAGGGAGGAGATGATTATGAAGTTAATTTGTGTTATTTATTGGACACAAACTTTAATAAGCCCCTTAAATCCTCATTGATCCTCATTTGAGTTTATTTTTTTTAATTCATTCGTTTCTGTCCTTTTCTTCATTCTTTTCCATCCTCATCATCTTAAAACTATTGATTTCTAAATTGTTGAGATATATTGTGTTCATTGATGAACTCGAAGTGTTGAACATCCTTGAATATTCTGTTCTGCTAATTTGCTCGTGTTCTACCTGGTCTTATTGCTTCTTCTCTCCATCTCCATCCGTGATCTCTTCTCACATTATCTCCATGGCCATCTGTGATCTCTGCTCACCTTCTTCTCTCCATGTCCATCTGTGATCTCTGCTCACCTTCTTCTCTCCATGTCCATCCATGATCTCTGCTCACCTTCTTCTCTCCATGTCCATCTGTGACCTCTGCTCACCTTCTCTCAATGTCTGTCCATGATCTCTGCTCCCCTTCCTCTCTCAATGATCTCTGCTCACCTTCTTCTCTCAATGTCTGTCCATGATCTCTGCTCACCTTCTACTCTCCATGATCTCTGCTCACCTTGGTCTCTCCATGTTCCTCTATGATTTTTGCTCACCTTCTTCTTCAACTGCTCTTTCTAATTATTCCTCATTCCCTTCCAAACCATTTATTTCATAAAATAAATGAAATTTTTTCATAAAAAAAAAAAAATGAAATGAAATAAATAATTTCATTCCTTTCCAAACCATAATTTTAATTCATAAAACACCTCACCCCACACTGTCTTGAGAAAAGGACATGGAAGGGTCTTTTCAACTCTTGGTTTGCGTTTCCGAGCACGATCTATATTTCTTTGTCTGAATCTCGATATTTTCCAAGGTTCAAAGCATGAGCGGAAATTTGATGTTTCTCCAAATACTGTTAAACTTGAGGTTTTTGGAAGTGCCAACAAGGGGATTTGTTTTCTCCAGTGTTCAAAATATAAAACACAAGCTGAGGTACCCGGCGTTGCTCGGGGAAATTCACTGTAAGATGAATATTAAAATATAATATGTATTTTGAAATATTAATGGGTGCCAATTTGATTGATACAGCTGCATGAAGAAGTGAATGTATTTTATTTGTCAGATATCGGGCGCCCTGTTATATGAACTTTTCTAGAGCATTACTTGGTTCCTCCTAAGAACACAAGGGTACTCCAGCATGCATACGAGATTTTTTTGAATGTCCCTTCTTTTCTATAGTTTACCACATGGCACATATGATACAGAGGGACCTTTTCTATACCACTGGCATTTTCCCCCAAGAATGCTTGTTATCTTTCCACCATCAACTTTCACAAGGAACATCTCACCCAAAAAACGTTGCAAAGTCAGAGAAAATAAACAATTTCTTACATATGGAATCATAGGTATGCAAGTGTTATCCATGCATGGAACGCAATACACTGTCTAAGAGAACAAGACAAGTGCTTCAGTAGATAGTGTACATCAACATGAATTACAAAGAGATTGATGGACATTGGACATGGTTTACAACATTTGAACCTGGATACATGAATTACAAGGAGATTGATGGACAATGGACAAAGACATGGTTTATAACATTTGAACCTGGATTCTCTGCATCTTGTCCGAGGACCTCAAATGGGAACACCAACAGATGGTAACAAACATTACTTCTGAGAATGGTGTTGTCCCATGTCCCGCTGCAAACACCATGTTGGATTATTATCATCAAATTTCTTGTCTCTGCAGACAGATGGTTTTCTATCCCATCATTTCGGAACTTGTGCTTTGTTCTGTCCATCTCCTGTCAGGAAGCCGAGTCTAGGACCAACTGACTCACCAAGCCTGCTTCTTGCCTCGTGCTCTTCATCTTATCTTTCAATCATGTCATTCATCATTGATTTATTCTTTCCCCAACGCACACCTCATTCTCTACAACCCTCACCGACACTCTCTTTCCATCCTGTTCATCGTTTTTTTCTACCCGTTTACTTTATTCTCGATTAGGCTCCTCTAGAATCGAGACTTCTGAATAAAAATACAAATTAATCCAAAAATTCACTCGATCTATTTTCTATTTTTAATTATTTACAACTCTTTTGCATATAACTTGTTTTGTTATGTAAAAATGTCTTATTTTAACAATATTCTCTCCTCCAAGAATTTCTAAAAATGATGTTTTCCCTTTTTATTCCAAGGCTCGAGACCATGTCAGACTTTAAATCCGTGTGGAGGACACCGCTCCCAGTTCTGGACTTCTCGAAGAAGGAGAAGAATTTGGACGGGCTCATCACGCTCAATAAAAACTTCCTGGAGAAGATACAAAGTGAGTGACACAAACTGGACATTTCATCAAAAAATATTAAGGGAACACAAAACGTGGCACAAAAGGGAAGAGAAACGGGAAGAGAGAGAGAGAACGGCTCTCATTGGAGAGCAATTCCTCTGCCAGGTGAACAGTTTACATTTTGTATCCCAGAGTAGACCAGAAAATCACAATACAGAACCACATTTAATCAAAATCATCCATCCACAACTTTTGAGATATCCTGCGATATATCGTACCTCCCAATGGTGAAGCATCACTTTAAAAATTCTACGATCTGGATCCGGACCCGGATCTTCACCAAAATTGAATCGATTCTTCCTTCTCACACACACAACCTGCCAACAAGTTTCGTCCAAATCCGTCCATAACGTTTAGAGATATCCTGCTATGTGCTGAATTTAGCCCCATCACTCAATGGTGAAGAATCACTGAAAAAATAAATAATTCTCATATCCGAATTCATATTCAGATCTTCACCAAAATCGAATATGTTTGTCCTTGTCAGACACCCAACCGGTCCACCAAGATTCCTCCAAATCCGTCCACAACTTTTTGAGATATCCTGCTGTGTATCATTTTTGGTCTTATCTCCCAATGGTGAAGAATCACTTTAAAAATTCTACGAGCCGGATCCGAATCCGCATCTTCACCAAAATATAATCATTTTGTCGTCGTCAAATACGGTACATCTCTGCCAAATTTCGTCCGAATCTGTCCACAACTTTATTGAGATATTTTGTTCACAAACGGACAAACAGACAAACAGACAGACAGACAGGGGTAAAAACATAACCTCCATCCACCTTTGGTGGCGGAGGTAAAAATTCCAGAAAAGGAACAAATGATAATGTTTTTATTGTGTAGCACATCATGGCTCAGGATGAGTGAGGTTACAGAGGGTAAAAAGCAAACATGGCTTCAGTGGGGAAACAGGTGTACACAACAGGTAGATGCAACAAGCAAGCTATCCAACAAACAGGAGAAAACTAAAGATGGGAGGGGAGGAAATATCTGAAACCATGGGGCTTGGGAGAGGTAGGGTTCACAAGGGCAGAAATATTCACAGGTAGTGATGGAAGACGACATTATGTATTGGTGTAACAGGAACGTGAAGTCCCTGGAAGGAAAGTTAGATTGAATCATCCCCGTAAAGCAGTTCCGCAAATCAGATAAATGACTGGATATTTATATTAAGTAGAGATTTTGGAGTTTGATTAGAAGGAGTTACTGTAAGAGGGGATTCATTCTCGATATATTAGAGATGGTTGGAGATCTAAGAGAGGAGAGGGATCAAGAATGGAGGAAATGGGTTACAAATCACACAAACAACAGGCATGAAGAACTAATGTAACATGTTCGATGGGGTGATGTCGTAGACACTGGGTGAAACGGCGGTAAAACCCTGAATCGATTTATTTATACACCTTTAACCCTTTATTCAAATTGAATTAATTATAAACTTGAACACTCCAACACAAATCACCTTCATAATACCTCCCAAAACCATCTTATATGTCGACATCGAGCAAGAGATTTATTTTGGTCGTGACCCCGAAGCCGTTCTATAAAGAGGGAAATAAAATGGAAGAAAAAGAAAAGAATGCAAAGGAGGAAATATGGAATTTTAAATAATCTGCAAATAGGAGCGAAGAAGAAGAACCCTGTTTCCTTTAGTACAGTGTAGTCGTGAGTAGTGTTTAAATGTTGCTTCTGGGACACTCTCATTTTCCCATTGACTTACATGTTATTTTTTCTCTTAACCTCATTGCCCATTAACACCTCTATTTCTCCCACCCTAATCTTTATGAACCTTTTGTCTATAGTACCTATCCTTAATGTTGTTCATTAGACCACTCAAACACTAGAAATATTTGTTTTCCCTTATAGACCTATAATCCTTCTTCTACATATCATCTGGCAGATTATCTTTGACCCAATCAAACATCGACCCATTCACTTACATGTTAATTTTTTCCCTCATTGCCCCTAAACACCTCTATTTATCTCACCCTGTTCTTTACGAACCTTCTAACCTTTTGACATGTTATCCTTATTCATTAGACCACTTAAACAATGGTCCTTCTGTGTGAACCTGTGATTCTTCTAACCTTATAGACCTTTTAACCTTTTACTCTTAATATCATCTGGTGAATCATCTTTGACCCACTCAAACATCGATCCTACAAATATTTGTTTATGTGTGGGAAATAATTTAATTTGTCATTAATTTTTTTAAACTTAAAACATTTTCATTACCTTTTTAAATATCCCCATACTCAAACCTTTTTTTCATTAATCCCCCACTTTTGAGAAATGACGTTGTTTCAATGACTTGGATAACTTCCCAGAAAGTTTTCATTGTTCATGTTTCCTGTTATTCACACACGCTTAGGGCTTCCCCGAAATGACTGCATGTCGTCATTTCAAGAAAATACATTTTGTTCATTATAAAAGAACGTGTTCAATTCAATTTTGATCATTGGGGATCGACATGTATTACTACTCCAACCTTTACTCTGATAAAGAAGAAGAATACTCACCAGGGTAAGTTTCATTCAGAATTAAACTGTTAATGTGAGCTTTGTATGTGATAAATTTAAATTTATATGACTCATGCTTTATTTTTTTATTGCAGCAATTCAGGTTTTCAAAATGACCTGGTCTTGGCAGAGTTTGAAGTTGTTTCACAAGAGGTTTACAACGAATTGAACACGGGTTGGAACAAATTAAATGTTTCACCGTTCTTAGAAGATAACCACCATCGGAGTTTGTCTCAGGTAATTCATTATTCATTTCTCTGATGGCACCATTAAACGGGAGCTGACATTTATTTATTCATTGTGTATCTTTTGTGTATCATTGTGCATACATACAATGTATCTTTTAGGAGAAATTATTAACGTTCTTTCTTTCTTTTCTAACAGAATACAACTCCTGTTCAGATCGATGACCACACCTATGAGTGTGATACCATAAATTTTTATCT
>NW_027616885.1:0-62500 GCF_964187855.1 Myxine glutinosa | reverse complement strand
AATTCCAGTTGTTGTAAATTTACTTCCTGACAGAAACTTTTGTATGTCTCCTCCTCTTTTAGGAGAGATGAATTGGCACTTTTTAGAGCCACACACTTGATATATTCCTTTTTGATAAACTCTATTATTTTTAGCTTTTTAGCCAACCCCCCACCAGCCAACGCGGCTGGTGGGGGGTTGGTGTGACGGGTTCTCTCTCCTTCCCTCACAAGCTTCAGGACTCTTTCTCTCTCTTTCTTAGTCCCACCCAGTCCAACAACTTCCTCTCTTGCTTAGTCCAACTCAAGGCCTTTCTGTCTTCTGATCTCCTCCCTCCTCGACTCTACTCAAAGCGCATCTGCCCGGGAAACGCCCTGCCGTGGGTTATATAGGCCCCGCCCCTCAACCTTTGCGAACCTCCCCGATCGCTCTTCCTCCGCCCTCTCTAGCCAAACCCCTGGCTCATGGTTGGTCGACTGGGGCTGGCTCACTCCTCCCCTCTATGACGAGGTGGAGACACGCCTTTCTTCTCCGACCCTGCCTCGTGGTCAATGGCGGTAATTGGAGCGGAGGTAGTTTCTAATCGACGAAAAGGGGGAATGGAGGTTTTGGGAATGGGAATGAAAGTTTTGGGAGTGGGAATGAAGTTTTGGGAGTGGGAATGAAGGGAATCTATCTCTTTCACTGGTGCAATGGAGTATTTCAATTAATGGGAGACACAGCCTTACCCTAAAACACAGAATAAGATATAACTATCGAACAGGGGTATTCTATTATTGGCTGACGTGTATGCTTGTGGACTAATTATGGGACGCCCTTTTGACCTTTACACAGCTCCGGAGGCAGGAGGCGCAGACTCAAGCAATATTCATCACCAATTTACCACAATACAACACAATAAAAAAAATACAGTCCTCATATCCGCCACACTGCACCCTCCTCCTCTTAGGCACGGCCCGGGCCTACAACTTTTTATTTAGTGTGACACATAGGTGTAGTTCCCTCTACTTTTAACCTGACCCTGAGTGCGACAGTTTTTAAAACATAAATAAATGTGTCCCGCTGCTCCATTGCACCCTGCCTAACAGACTTACGCCCACAGTTAACCGAATTGCGGAATGGTCTTCAAACTATACACTGACGGTGGGGAGCATTATTTACAATGACGCTATTTTTATTTACAAAACTAACCCAGGACCTGTAATTGTTCTTTCTGGGGGGTTGACAGTCTGCTCTGCATCAATGCATCATTAAAGCACCCAAAAACGCACCAATACACACCCAAGCACCAATCGGTGCAGTCACCATTGTTCAAGAAAATAAAACCAACAACCCCTAACCCTGCAGGTGATCTCTTGCTCTTCGGCTCCCTCCGCTGGTTATTATTATTTGTTCTTCCAGATGTTGTCATTCTTTCATTTTCTTACTGGCGGCCTATTTGCAATAAAGTGTGCCCAACGTGTCCATTTTATTTTATTTTATTTATGGCCCACAGGGCCGACTACATGTGGTTCACCTGTGGGGCATCGGTGCCCTGTGGCCCAGGTCCGCCAGCAAGATTTCTGGCCCTCATGGCTGGTTCCAGCAGAGGGGCCATGCCCCAACCCATGGGGTCCATCAGTGGTGCTCGGCCACAGACATGTGGTCCATAATGTGGTGCATCGATGCAGACAGCTGGTTCTGAGAGTGCCGGGCGCACAATGGCCGACTCATGCACGCTCCCCTCGGCGCCCAATGGCGCACAGGTCATGTGGGAGACAAAAGAGACAATTGAGCGAGGGGTAAGGTCACAAGGGTACACATCAATAAGGCAATGCAAGGCGAAATGCGTACGGAGGGCGAAGTGAGAACGCTCGTCCCTACCGTACATCACCCCCCTGTCACCTACACTACCCTTGCCCTTACCCCATATTTACAAAATCTACCCATTTACAAATTCGTCACTACTGTCACGTCTTCCCCATATTTCTCCTATACCAAATTCGTCTTCACTCCCCCACTATCCAAAATTTGCCATCACCCAATTCGTCATCAATCCTCATAAGGAGGAGGAGATGGAACAACAAAGCACAATGTCACACCCACGTCATGATGCGTCTCACAATCCTAACATTTGCATCAAAAATAATAAAACAACCTGGCATGGTGTGGAGTACCTGTCACCTCAGGTGAGTGGATGCAGATGGTGCGAGGAGACTTCCTAATCCTAACTATCCTCTAAATGACATTAACACACTTTACACTACCCGGAGTCTCTCCCTGCCAATCCATTGGCCAACTTACACTATGGGTTCTAAAAACCAAATTCCCATTGACCAAACTGTGGTGCTTCTCAATTTGGGGTCTCACTCCCCTGATTCATCTCCCGGTGCCCTTGCACAATTTCTGGGCTGTGACGTGTAGCTCTCCCAGCAGGTCTACCCACCTGCACACCTCCACCACTGCAGTTGCCTCCCGAGCTTACCTGCTCCTCAACCTAACCTATCTAACTGGGGAAGGCCCCTCCTGGCTCTGTCACCCCATGGTGCCCTCTGGCACTGGGCTACCCGGGTCCGTCCTCCGGATCCTCGGGCCCCATCCACAACTACCGGCTCCCAGAGCCCACCTGCGGCCTCACCTGGCCGACATCCTCACAGTGGTGGAGTGCCCAAACCAACTACACACACTAACAGGCTACACGCCCAGCCATTTCCACGACACTAATGCACCCATCCAAATATCATTCTTCCACTCGCACCACAGATGCCAACATCCAACCACAATTTACCTATACCCTCTTACCTAACACTTACACTACCCGCCCCAGGTATCCGTGATGGGGGTCCATCCTTCCCCCATTCACACCTTCGCACCATCCACTCCACTCCAATGTTTTCCACCATACTCACTCCACGACCATCCATTCCAATACTCCATTTATTCCACACTACCATTCTCCATACCTGTTGTTGCACACCTGTGCACTCACACCTGGTGCCACCTGCACCCTCCTCCTCTTCCTGGACCATTGGGTCAGCACAATACACAATCACCTTCACTCACTCATACACTGCTCCACACACCTGTTCAGTTGCACACCTGTGCAATCACACCTGTTCAATCCTCAAACACACGGCATCATCTCATCTAACTACTCCCCTCTGAAACTTGCGCTTCCCAGTCGTCCCTTTAAACTATTGCGCTCCCACGTCATTATCATCCACACTAAACTACCTGTGTCCCCACTACAGGTATCAGTCACTAACTAACCTTAACGTTACCTAATGTCATCTTCGCTAGGTCCCTACACACAATATCCTAACCCACCCGGGCTAGTTTTCACTGCCATACACCCCATAAACTAGTGCTCCTTTTCCCCCCGTTTGTGAGGGATGACAGAGTTGCCATCCCACCACATCGGGGAGGTCCTACTATCAATTTGGCACACCAAATTTCAGCCAATCAAAAATTTTGCCAATCATCTGCTAATCACCGTACCAATCATCAAATTTTGCCTTTTTCTAATTTTGGGTCCAAAACACTAACCTCATCACTCATCTCCTTATTAGATCCTCTCGGTGTGCCAATTCCCTTCTAGAGCTTGGCTTCGTACAGCCGAGCAATGAATGCGGGTTGTTTTGTGCCAGCGGCTGGATACGTCCCGCATTCGGGGCAGGGGCGGGGGCTTACCCGGGCCGAGATCCCACGCACCACCTCGGCGTGGAGCCATCCAATGTCCCGATCTCGACCTGCCGGCACGTCTCAACAAAAAGTGGTCGCCATGATGACCCTTCCTATCGAGCTGCCCGCTCCGCCTAGTTGAGCACGGACGCGGCCGTTCCAAGCGAGGCCCAGCATGGATCTCGTACGGCGGTCCTTTCGAACCCGCCGTGGCTCGGATCCCCGCTGGTCCTCGCGGCACGCGAAGCCCGGCACGCACCGAGGGCCCGATTTGGCTAAAAGTCGCTCTAACCGCTAACCCGGTTACCGTCGATGCCTCACCTGCATGCTTACACGCATACGCTACCCCTTTCTTGCTCATACCTCCAGCTGTTCCCATGCTCCTCATACCTTTCCTTACACACCTCGGTACACTCATTCCGCTCACAGACTTGGTCACACACCTGCCCACCGAACACCTTGGCACACATTCGTCGCTCGCACACCTCACCAACACACCTCTTCGCGCCCCCTCCTTGGTCACCTCCTCTGTGACAATCACAGGTGTGCTCTCACTCGCACACCCAACCACGTGCCTCGCTACTAATTCCAGCGTGCATTCCCATACACGCTCTACCATTCCAGGTGTGCTTCCTTCCATTCCAGGTGTACATCCTCGCTCACCTGTCACAACCAACTCACGCTCCGTGTCACTCTCACTACTTTCACCTCCATTCTTGACAGCGCACTCACCCTTACTCTCGACAGCACACTCTTTCCTCATGCACCCGTCTGTTACACACCTTTCTCGCGCACACTCTTGCGCACACTCTCCCGTTACATCCTCTGTAACGCTCACCACAGGCGTACACTTTCTCGTTACATCCTCTGTAACACTCACCACAGGCATGCATTCCCCCTTACTCTTGACAGCGCACTCTTTCCCCATGCACCTGTCCGTTACACACCTTTCTCGTGCATCCTCTTGCGCACACTCTTTCGTTACTTCCTCCGTAACACTTACCACACCGCGCTTCCATGTACCCCCTCGCACACGTGCTTCGACCAACTCACTCTTGACGGCACACTCACTCCTCGGCGTGCACTTTTTCCTCACACACCCCATGGTCGGACATTCTCGCACACCTCTTTCTTCGCACACCAGACCTGTCGCACACTTCACCAACGGCCTTTCACGAACACCCGGATCCAAACCAATCCCCAAGCCGACTGAAGCTCCCCTCACATCATGTACATTTCCTCGTATATCGCCACTCACCTTGGCACCTCGTCTCCGCACCTCCTCTGCCACCTGCAAACTCTTTATTTGGTTAGTGAGCAGCACATCATGAGTTGAGCACCGACCTTGTACATATTCCATTACTTCCTCCTTTATCTCCCTCTTAGTTTCTGTCCGTCCCTTCTTAATTTCACTCACCTCTTCTTCCACTTCCTCTAATTTTTGCTTCACCTCTTTTATTTCCCGGTGCGTCTCCTCAAGTTCGTCCTCTAAGGCTACCGTGACCGTCTCTAGGTGCATCCTCACCTGCCGGTCCTTCGTCTCCATTACCTCTGTCACCTCGTCCAACCTCATTGTCAGTCCCTCACGTACCATCTGACATTGCCTCTGTGTCGCTATCAAGTCATTTTTAATTTCTTTTTGTGTCGCCTTTAACCCTCCTAGTACCGCAGTGTTCCTTTGAACCTGCTCCACTAACTCAGTCTGTCCCTCCGTCAGCTGTTCCACCTCCTCCGTCAGATCTTCTATTCCCCCTTGTAACCTCGCCGTATTATTTCTCACCTCTTTCTCTATACGCTTTTCACCTCGCTTTACCTCCTCGCGTACCCCCGAGACCTCCTCACTTACACCTCGTCGTATCTCCTCTTTCATCTCCTCCATCTCTTTTGTAGATGCCACCCTCATCTGTCCCAATTCATCCCTCTGAGCATCCAGTTTACTTTCTAACCCGATTTGCACCTCCTCTATCTGGTTCCCCATTCGTTTGATTTCCCAGGCAGATTGTTCCCCTATTTCCCGCAATTTGTCTTCCATCCTATTTTCTAACCCCATTAACCCATTTTTCACCTCTTTTATCCCGTTGTCTAACCCCTCAAAATTATTGTCTAACTTCCCAAATTTCTTGTCTAACCCCTCAAAATTATTGTCTAACTTCCCAAATTTCTTGTCTAACCCCTCAAAATTATTGTCTAACTTCCCAAATTTCTTGTCTAACCCCTCAAAATTATTGTCTAACTTCCCAAATTTCTTGTCTAACCCCTCAACAGTACCCCTTGCTTCATCCCTCATTACCCCCCAATTGCTCACTCTGAGCCCTCATTTGCTCCGTGTCACAATACAAAGTCAGAGTGAGCAAGGGATGCTCACTCTGAGCATCCATCCGGTTCCCCATTTGTCCCATTCGCTCACCCTGAGCATCCATTTTTGCTTCTAGCCCCATATTTGCCATTAGTATGGCTGCATTAATCTGCGCCATGAGGTCCCGCACATCAATTCCCGCTATTTGCGCAGCGGGCGCGGCTGCCCCGCGCTCGTGCGAGCTGCCACTTTGTGCGTCTGATACCACGTGCGCGAGAGCGCCATTTTGTGCGTCTGATACTCCCTCAACCGCCTCCTCATTGCTCCCCTCCATTTGATCCTGGGTTACTCCTAACCCCTCCTCTAGCTCACCCACCGGCATCCGATCGCCTTGACCAGCCATGGCGCGATTTCAAAATTAGGGTTTTCCTTTACAACAACACAAATTTCCAGCACTTTGTAATTTGGAGCGCGTTAAGCGCGCTTCGGGCCTCGTATCCCACTCCTGACACCAATTGTTGCGGACGCGGTTAAGATGTTATTTTGACCGAGCGGTGGTGTATTACCGCGACCGAACAGTTATTCCCCGATTAGAACCCGATTCCACCCAAACGTTGGCCGGATCGCACCGCGGCTGCTCAATGAGGGAAAAGACTAAAACGACGAATGCAAAGAGGAAGCCGAAGGCAAAGAAAGGGTTGGAAATACTACTAAATTTATTTACTATTTACACACATAAGCAAAAAGAAAGCAGTCACGTTTATTTACAGACGAGATTAGATACACAGTGCAACGCTAGCTTACCTACAGTCTTAATTAACCCAGGGACAGAACAAACAAAAGACAGACTCACGCGGGGAATGCTGACAGGAATCGCAGGAGGTGGATCGCTGGAGGTGAACGCTTGGTGGAGCCAACGCGGAGCTTGGTGGAGCGTTGGTGGAGCTGAATGCATGGTGGAGCCAACGCGGAGCTTGGTGGAGCCTTGGTGGAGGTGAACGCTTGGTGGAGCCAACGCGGAGCTTGGTGGAGCCTTGGTGGAGGTGAACGCTTGGTGGAGCCAACGCAGCTGGTGGGGGGTTGGTGTGACGGGTTCTCTCTCCTTCCCTCACAAGCTTCAGGACTCTTTCTCTCTCTTTCTTAGTCCCACCCAGTCCAACAACTTCCTCTCTTGCTTAGTCCAACTCAAGGCCTTTCTGTCTTCTGATCTCCTCCCTCCTCGACTCTACTCAAAGCGCATCTGCCCGGGAAACGCCCTGCGGTGGGTTATATAGGCCCCGCCCCTCAACCTTCGCTAACCTCCCCGATCGCTCTTCCTCCACCCTCTCTAGCCAAACCCCTGGCTCATGGTTGGTCGAGTGGGGCTGGCTCACTCCTCCCCTCTATGACGAGGTGGAGACACGCCTTTCTTCTCCGACCCTGCCTCGTGGTCAATGGCGGTAATTGGAGCGGAGGTAGTTTCTAATCGACGAAAAGGGGGAATGGAGGTTTTGGGAATGGGAATGAAAGTTTTGGGAGTGGGAATGAAGTTTTGGGAGTGGGAATGAAGGGAATCTATCTCTTTCACTGGTGCAATGGAGTATTTCAATTAATGGGAGACACAGCCTTACCCTAAAACACAGAATAAGATATAACTATCGAACAAGGGTATTCTATTATTGGCTGACGTGTATGCTTGTGGACTAATTATGGGACGCCCTTTTGACCTTTACACAGCTCCCGAGGCAGGAGGCGCAGACTCAAGCAATATTCATCACCAATTTACCACAATACAACACAATAAAAAAAATACAGTCCTCATATCCGCCACAATATATTAAATATATGTATATATATATATATATATATATATATATATATATATATGTATGTATATATATATATATATATATATATATATATATATATATATGTATGTATATATATATATATATATATATATATATATATATATATATATATATATATATATATATATACTCATATATACTCATATATATATACTCATATATATATATATACTCATATATATATACTCATATATATACTCATATATATACTCATATATATATATATATATATATATATATATATATATATATATATATATATATTAGGGTGGTGCTCAAAATACTTTAAAAAAAATATTTACTGGGACATGGCTTTATGTTGTTCCTTTTGTTCCAAAATGAAAAGACACCAAATATGAAAGCAATCTGATTTTATTTAGGGGTGCCACATCAGCCTTCAAACTAAAGGTGTCTACAAAACTTTTCTATATATGGATCGAAAGCAAAACCAGAAGTTTGTTTTATGAAAATCCACCCTCCACTCACTTTCTTTGTATTCTAGCAAACACAAGTTACAATAGCTGCACAAATAGCACTATATTGCTATGAAAACTCAAATTCAATGATAACAATCCAAATGTTCAGTTCATAAAATGAAGAGACACCATATCACATAATATAAAAAAACCCAAATATAATGAGAAATGTAACTCCTATTTCTGGGCCTGTTTCACCACTGTTGCCTTCTTGGCATCGGGTTACATCTTCCTGTGAGCAGCAAAACTTGGAGCAGAGCTTGCTTTTGCTCTTCATCCTTTGTAAGGAGCTTATTGTAGTCTTGTATCAATGCGACACCCCTTTCTGCCCTGTCGTTCACCACTACTAAGCCACTGGCGGCTTTCTTTGCTTCCTGAAAGCTGGTTTCTTGCTCCCATGAACCAGGATCCTTATCCATCCAATCAGTTGGGGTCCCTAGGATGCTGAAGAAATGCTTGGTGTGTTTTGTTATGAGGCCAGCGATTGACAGGGCGGTTCCTCGTTTGATAGCTGGTCTCTTTGGAGAGGGGTTTTCACCGTCATTTTTCAATGCTTCAATCATATTGATCTTGCTTTCTTTGTCAATTCTGGTGTCAAAGAATGCAAATGCCACTAGTACTGGGCTCATGTACCACGTGTGGCGGCCAAGTGCCTTCAAGGCTGCCTGAGCCATCTTCTGATTGATTTGTTCAAACTTTTCCAACTTCTTGAAGAGGTTAATGTCATTCAGGGGAGCCTCAATAGCTTGTGGAGCCCGAAACCAAGCCTGTACATACACAAGGCAGACAAAAATGTTGAAGGTTCGGAGTTCTCTCGCCTCTCGAAGTGTCAAGTGGAACTCTGACCGAAACATGAACACCTGTAGTGAATATAGTGCTTTTGCCATCCATCTGGCTCTGTGCATTGCTCCTGGAGCCATGATCCGGATTCCACGAGGTGGGATTCCTCCCATGTAGATGACAGTCAGTTCTAGGAGTTCACGATAATCATCTCGTGGCTGCTGATCTTTCAAACACACAAGAACGTTTTTGCTTCCAACACAGTGTCTACAGATTCCATTGAAGCCTTCCTCTCTGAGAATTGATCGTGAAGAAACTTCCTGTCCTCGGGGTTGGTGATTATGGCCTCCGAATCTGCATGCCTAAGATCAAACGTCTTCTCCAAGGAGGCCTTGAAGGATGCTTCCTTTTACTCTTGGGTCGCACCACCCCGCTTTGCACCTTTTTGGAGGCTCCTCCATTCTTCATATAGCCTCTCCAAACGATGGATGCAGTGCTGCTTCGTCGTTGTAGGTAGGTGAGCTTTTTCCCAGAACTTCACAACCTCTTCAATGGTGAGGGTTGCACTCTCCCGGGCAGTGCGATTCTCCTTCTTCAGGTGATGGAAAAACAGGACAAGAGATTGATGCACAGTCGGGAGCTTGGCACCTTTGATGGCATCTCCAGAAGTGCACCCAATGAGATACACATTATCCTGAGCCCGAGTTTTCAATGAAACACTGGTACTAGCACATGCCATATCTGCAAAATAAGCAAGAATGTGGGTAAAATCCTGTTAATTCTTACTCCACAGGGTCACTCTCTACAAAAGAGCCACAGTCAATAAGTTAGGCCTACATATTACACACTAAAAAAGCGTACCCCTGACCCCGGGAACCTGTACAAAACATGCAATGAAATTGCCCAGATAGTGATCATAGGAAGTCTCAAAACTGTATGTATATTATATTGTATATATATAATGTATAATGTGTATTTATGTATATTTATTATTTAATGTATATTTACTATATATTTATTTTTAATATTATATTTAATGTATATATATAATTATGTATTTATTTTGTGTATATACAGCCCACAAAATGGGAATTCCTATTTTTGCATGGGGGAAAATTCATCACTGATGTGGCACCCCTAAATATTATTGGATTCCATTCAAAGTTGGTGAGGTTTCCTTTGACACCAAAGGGAACAGACATAGACCATGTCCCGGAGAAAATCTGCATTTTGATTTTTTGAAGCCCACCCTAATATATATATATATATATATATATATATATATATATATATATATATATATATATATATATATATATATATATATATATATATATATATATATATATATATATATATATAATATCAGGGTGGCCCTTATTCTTGAAGGTTTGAAATGTTAAGCTCTCACCCTCTACACCTGGTCCATTTGCCCTAAAACAAGCCAGGCCAAAATGTCAGCTAAATACATAAATATGTAGAGGTAGTCCAGCACCCTTGAACATTTCCCCCTATCGGCCATGTGATTGAGGTCACGTAACACTAAAAACACATATCACAGATAATACAGTATGTATCACAGAAATACCAAAAACCGTTTGATAAAACATGCTTATGAATAATTATCGCATATATGGACTCGAGTAAGAGTGATAAAACAATCTGGATTCCACTCAAAGTGGGACTCTATTGACCAGACTGCATTCATCTCTGGTCTCTCTGATGAATCTGTGAAAGACCGCATTCTCCCTGTGACTGATAAAGTTATCGATTTTGCAAAGAAGCAGCTTGACCTGAATCAGCCACAGGATGATTAGAAATAACTTCTGGAACTGACCATTTTGTTTCTTGGAGGAGTTCCTGCTCGTGACGTTCATTTCTGTGCTCCTGGTGCGAATCACCATGCAAGATGGATGTCGAAGGCCTTCTATAGTCTCAAAATCTGGCTTTTCCACCAACAGTTCAAGTTGGTGGCACGAGAGAGGAATGGCCTCTCAAAAATTTGTCTGTTTGTTTCTGAAGTGTATTTGCAAGCTTGGATGAAAGCTCCAAGTGCAGCTGAAGCTACAATGAATGATCTGCTGCTGATGAAGACCTTCATCTCTTACAAGACTGCAAGCCAGGCAATCTCAACAGCCACCAGCGAGAAGTGTGAGGAACGATCTGTGGTACTTGTCAGAAGAGCTGGTGGGGTTGGCCTTCTTCGACAAACAAGTGCCTATCGCTACTAAACAACTGATGGTGGAAGCACTGAAAGGCGAGCGTCCATTAGATGAAGAACCATCAAAGATGCCACGGCCTGACATGAAAGTCTTAAGCGAGAAGGGAATTGAAGAATTTGTGTCACCACACACAAAAAGATTCTTCGAAAAGTTGAAAATCTCGTCAGACTTTTTAACTGTGGATCCAAGCACATGGGGTGACCATGAAGGCTACAGAGCTGCTGTGGAACAGATCAGGGAGTTGAAGGTCGTAAATGACCACGCTGAACGAGCTGTGGCCCTCATGAAATGTTACAACCGGCTCCTTACCAAGGATGAGGAGGAACTCCAATTCTTACTTCAGGTCGTGTCTGAACACCATCGTACATATCCCGACTGTCGGAAAGCAACATTGGCTAAAATCAGGCAGCAATGATATGACTTATGTTGGTGAGAACCTTTCTTGACTAGAAACTAATATAATAACATCAGGAAATATAATAACATCAGGAATGTTAAATAGAATGAGAAATGGAAAGAACTTTAAGAAGTGTATTTGAACAGTCGTATATTTTGTTGTGTGCTCTCTATATATAAAATCTTGATTCTTGAAGGTGCCTGGACCACCTCTAAATATAAAGAGACCTGTATTAAATTTTGACTGCAGTGTTGCTATCCCAAATGGATCACATGTAGGCCATGAGAACATTCACATTACCATTATAAAATTTTCACCCCGTTTAAGGGCCACCTGAACACACACACACACACACACACACACACACACACACACACACACACACACACATATATATGTCATGTGACTTCATACCATGAGTGTATGGGTGAACCACCATTAAGGTATCCCATCAATCTATGCTCTACCTTAATGGGAGTGATAAGTACCGCCTGCCACACGGTACATTATCTCTGGTATCCACTCATGACATGGAGTCGCCTGAATGCGGCAGGGAGTAACCAATCAGATTATAATTTAAGTTATCCAGCTTAACGAACACACGCTGTGACGTCACACCATCACGTATGTCACAGCGTGCGCTCATTAGGCTGGAGAACTTAAATTATAATCTGATATATATATGGATAAAAACAAGCATTGAGTTCAGCCAAGCACTCCTGTCACTGTCAGGTTGTGGCTCAACATCCTTCGTCCAGTTCTCTCAACTGTCCATTATTACCTCTCTGACCATATTTTAGTCCCAGAAAGAGCGGGTATTTTCTCAAATAAAAGCTAAAATCCTTTGCTTTGTAGAGGAGAGTGCCCACTTCATTTTACCTTCAAAAACTACTCCTGGTACCAGTGATCTGATCCTATCAGCCATAATCCATTGTACCTTTTGTTAGATTCTACATTTTCTCAGTCTCTTCTTGATTTTGGAATAATTCAAACAATGATTCCTCCCAGAACTCCAGCAGAGATGCTGAGGGCAGTTTGGAGGAGAAGCGGAGGTTGGTGTGCCAATTTGTGAATGAATCTGTGGATCTGATGAAGAGTGAAATAAACAAGAGGAAAATGGAGAAGCTTTCTCTTCTTGGGAAGCAGAGGCAGAAACTGGAGCAGCAGATGGAGGATCTACGTCAAGGAAAATCCACAATGGATGCAGCATTCCATGATCTGGAGGCCATTTCTTTTCTACAGGTGTGGTTTATCGTAAACGTATTGCAAAAGTTGTAATGTTTAAAATATATTGCTTTGGGGGGAGTCTGTCACTATTCAAGTATAAGCTTTTAGTTGAGGCCTTGTTGCATGTCACGATTGATGGTAAAGGTGCAGTACACGATACAATGGTTCAAAAATGATTAAATAAATTGACTAGAAAGGTGAGTGAATGCATTTCCAGGTGTGTTTATGTCATCATGAAGTGAGATTTAGGTTTTATCACAATGAAGGTTTGGGATAAGAGTGAGTTCATGTCATGGTCTCCAAAGCAGTGATACGGCACGACTACCTGGTCACTGTTGAGGGTTTCAATCATTTCATCCAAGGATTTTATCCAAGGGATGCTCATGTGGACCTCCAGGTACCATTGCATCATCGCTTTCATCATGTGCTGGATCATCGCGAATATTTTGGTTTATCCAGTGCCATGTTTATCCAGGTAGTCAAAGTTGCCTGTGTGTATCCACCTGGAGACATTAGAATGAATTATGGTCAAACAACTACTTCACATACTTTGTTCCTGAACAATTCAATGTTATTCATGTGAATACTGTTTGGGTTACAGATTTACCTTATCGTGTGTTTTAACCAAAGGGAAGTGAAGTACTGTTTCAAAATTAAAATCAAATTTATCTTTTCCTTTTCAAATTGAAAACATCTTTGGTTTATTACCCTGTGCATGCGAAGCCTCCATCTCTTAAACTGTGACTCAATGCCGTCATATTGCAGTGTACATGGTGATGTTCAATATTGCCTCAGGAACACTAAACACCTGGATATTTTTAATGACGATCTTTAAAATCATCATTTTATTAAAATTGAAGAACGTAATTGAACACTGTGTGGGGTATCGTGTTCTGTGAACTCTCTCGTATTTAATAAATAAAAACAAACATTCATTCATTCAAATATCTTGATCTCATTATTTGTTTTCTTCCTTTTCAGGGTTCCAAGGACCTGCTAAAAAGGTGAGACTGCATTGGTATCCGACACCTTATCAGCACATCCTCATGTTTTTGACCCAATCGTGTTTTAAACATTTAAATATATCAAATAAATAATAAAATAAGAGAAAATCAAGGGAGACATTGAGAAATGAGGGTTGGGGAAAGAATTGAGGATGAGGGAAAGAATGAGGGTGAGGAAAGAATGAGGATTCGGAAAAGAATGAGGGTTATGGAAAAAATGAGGGTAATGGAAAAATGAGGGTTAGGGTAAGAATGAGGGTTAGGGAAAGAATGAGGGGTAGGGAAGGCTGAGGCTCAGGGAAAGAATGAGGGTTTGGGAAACAATGAGGGTTGGGGAAAGAATTGAGGATGAGGGAAAGAATGAGGGTGAGGAAAGAATGAGGATTAGGAAAAGAATGAGGGTTATGGAAAAAATGAGGGTTATGGAAAAAATGAGGGTTCAGGAAAGAATGAGGATTCGGGAAAGAATGAGGGTTAGGGAAAGAATGAGGCTTTGGTAAAGAATAAGGGCGAGGAAAAGAATGAGTGTGAGAGAAGGACACACGGAGTGAACAAGATGTAACTTATTCAGGTTACTCAGTTGTCCTCGGGAACTTGATTCTTTTCCTCGCACGATTTTCTTTCCCATTTTGGATCTATAAATGAAAAGTTTTTGGCCGACTAAGGGAGGAGGTGATTATGAAGTTAATTTGTGTTATTTATTGGACACAAACTTTAATAAGCCCCTTAAATCCTCATTGATCCTCATTTGAGTTTATTTTTTAAAATTCATTCGTTTCTGTTCTTTTCTTCATTCTTTTCCATCCTCATCATCTTAAAACTATTGATTTCTAAATTGTTGAGATATATTGTGTTCATTGATGAACTCGAAGTGTTGAACATCCTTGAATATTCTGTTCTGCTAATTTGCTCGTGTTCTACCTGGTCTTATTGCTTCTTCTCTCCATCTCCATCCGTGATCTCTTCTCACCTTATCTCCATGGCCATCTGTGATCTCTGCTCACCTTCTTCTCTCCATCTCCATCCGTGATCTCTTCTCACCTTATCTCCATGGCCATCTGTGATCTCTGCTCACCTTCTTCTCTCCATGTCCATCTGTGATCTCTGCTCACCTTCTTCTCTCCATGTCCATCTGTGATCTCTGCTCACCTTCTTCTCTCCATGTCCATCCATGATCTCTGCTCACCTTCTTCTCTCCATGTCCATCTGTGATCTCTGCTCACCTTCTCTCAATGTCTGTCCATGATCTCTGCTCCCCTTCCTCTCTCAATGATCTCTGCTCACCTTCTTCTCTCAATGTCTGTCCATGATCTCTGCTCACCTTCTACTCTCCATGATCTCTGCTCACCTTCTTCTCTCCATGTCCATCTGTGATCTCTGCTCACCTTCTCTCAATGTCTGTCCATGATCTCTGCTCCCCTTCCTCTCTCAATGATCTCTGCTCACCTTCTTCTCTCAATGTCTGTCCATGATCTCTGCTCACCTTCTACTCTCCATGATCTCTGCTCACCTTGGTCTCTCCATGTTCCTCTATGATTTTTGCTCACCTTCTTCTTCAACTGCTCTTTCTAATTATTCCTCATTCCCTTCCAAACCATTTATTTCATAAAATAAATGAAATTTTTTCATAAAAAAAAAAAAATGAAATGAAATAAATAATTTCATTCCTTTCCAAACCATAATTTTAATTCATAAAACACCTCACCGCACACTGTCTTGAGAAAAGGACATGGAAGGGTCTTTTCAACTCTTGGTTTGCGTTTCCGAGCACGATCTATATTTCTTTGTCTGAATCTCGATATTTTCCAAGGTTCAAAGCATGAGCGGAAATTTGATTGGTCAATATAGTGGAAATTTGCGTTTCTCCAAATACTGTTAAACTGGAGGTTTTTGGAAGTGCCAACAAGGGGATTTGTTTTCTCCAGTGTTCAAAATATAAAACACAAGCTGAAGTACCCGGCGTTGCTCGGGGAAATTCACTGTAAGATTTTGAAAATACATACAAAATATGTATTTTGAAATATTAATGGGTGCCAATTTGATTGATACAGCTGCATGAAGAAGTGAATGTATTTTATTTGTCAGATATCGGGCGCCCTGTTATATGAACTTTTCTAGAGCATTACTTGGTTCCTCCTAAGAACACAAGGGTACTCCAGCATGCATACGAGATTTTTTTGAATGTCCCTTCTTTTCTATAGTTTGCCACATGGCACATGTGATACAGAGGGACCTTTTCTATACCCCTGGCATTTTCCCCCAAGAATGCTTGTTATCTTTCCACCATCAACTTTCACAAGGAACATCTCACCCAAAAAACGTTGCAAAGTCAGAGAAAATAAACAATTTCTTACATATGGAATCATAGGTATGCAAGTGTTATCCATGCATGGAACGCAATACACTGTCTAAGAGAACAAGACAAGTGCTTCAGTAGATAGTGTACATCAACATGAATTACAAAGAGATTGATGGACATTGGACATGGTTTACAACATTTGAACCTGGATACATGAATTACAAGGAGATTGATGGACAATGGACAAAGACATGGTTTATAACATTTGAACCTGGATTCTCTGCATCTTGTCCGAGGACCTCAAATGGGAACACCAACAGATGGTAACAAACATTACTTCTGAGAATGGTGTTGTCCCATGTCCCGCTGCAAACACCATGTTGGATTATTCTCATCAAGGTCTTGTCTCTGCAGACAGATGGTTTTCTATCCCATCATTTCGGAACTTGTCCTTTGTTCTGTCCATCTCCTGTCAGGAAGCCGAGTCTAGGACCAACTGACTCACCAAGCCTGCTTCTTGCCTCGTGCTCTTCATCTTATCTTTCAATCATGTCATTCATCATTGATTTATTCTTTCCCCAACGCACACCTCATTCTCTACAACCCTCACCGACACTCTCTTTCCATCCTGTTCATCGTTTTTTTCTACCCGTTTACTTTATTCTCGATTAGGCTCCTCTAGAATCGAGACTTCTGAATAAAAATACAAATTAATCCAAAAATTCACTCGATCTATTTTCTATTTTTAATTATTTACAACTCTTTTGCAGATAACTTGTTTTGTTATGTAAAAATGTCTTATTTTAACAATATTCTCTCCTCCAAGAATTTCTAAAACTGATGTTTTCCCTTTTTATTCCAAGGCTCGAGACCATGTCAGACTTTAAATCCGTGTGGAGGACACCGCTCCCAGTTCTGGACTTCTCGAAGGAGGAGAAGAATTTGGACGGGCTCATCACGCTCAATAAGAACTTCCTGGAGAAGATACAAAGTGAGTGACACAAACTGGACATTTCATCAAAAAATATTAAGGGAACACAAAACGTGGCACAAAAGGGAAGAGAAACGGGAAGAGAGAGAGAACGGCTCTCATTGGAGAGCAATTCCTCTGCCAGGTGAACAGTTTACATTTTGTATCCCAGAGTAGACCAGAAAATCACAATACAGAATCACATTTAATCAAAATCATCCATCCACAACTTTTGAGATATCCTGCGATATATCGTACCTCCCAATGGTGAAGCATCACTTTAAAAATTCTACGATCTGGATCCGGACCCGGATCTTCACCAAAATTGAATCGATTCTTCCTTCTCACACACACAACCTGCCAACAAGTTTCGTCCAAATCCGTCCATAACGTTTAGAGATATCCTGCTATATGCTGAATTTAGCCCCATCACTCAATGGTGAAGAATCACTGAAAAAATAAATAATTCTCATATCCGAATTCATATTCAGATCTTCACCAAAATCGAATATGTTTGTCCTTGTCAGACACCCAACCGGTCCACCAAGATTCCTCCAAATCCGTCCACAACTTTTTGAGATATCCTGCTGTGTATCATTTTTGGTCTTATCTCCCAATGGTGAAGAATCACTTTAAAAATTCTACGAGCCGGATCCGAATCCGCATCTTCACCAAAATATAATCATTTTGTCGTCGTCAAATACGGTACATCTCTGCCAAATTTCGTCCGAATCTGTCCACAACTTTATTGAGATATTTTGTTCACAAACGGACAAACAGACAAACAGACAGACAGACAGGGGTAAAAACATAACCTCCATCCACCTTTGGTGGCGGAGGTAAAAATTCCAGAAAAGGAACAAATGATAATGTTTTTATTGTGTACCACATCATGGCTCAGGATGAGTGACGTTACAGAGGGTAAAAAGCAAACATGGCTTCAGTGGAGAAACAGGTGTACACAACAGGTAGATGCAACAAGCAAGCTATCCAACAAACAGGAGAAAACTAAAGATGGGAGGGGAGGAAATATCTGAAACCATGGGGCTTGGGAGAGGTAGGGTTCACAAGGGCAGAAATATTCACAGGTAGTGATGGGAGACGACATTATGTATTGGTGTAACAGGAACGTGAAGTCCCTGGAAGGAAAGTTAGATTGAATCATCCCCGTAAAGCAGGTCCGCAAATCAGATAAATGACTGGATATTTATATTAAGTAGAGATTTTGGAGTTTGATTAGAAGGAGTTACTGTAAGAGGGGATTCATTCTCGATATATTAGAGATGGTTGGAGATCTAAGAGAGGAGAGGGATCAAGAATGGAGGAAATGGGTTACAAATCACACAAACAACAGGCATGAAGAACTAATGTAACATGTTCGATGGGGTGATGTCGTAGACACTGGGTGAAACGGCGGTAAAACCCTGAATCGATTTATTTATACACCTTTAACCCTTTATTCAAATTGAATTAATTATAAACTTGAACACTCCAACACAAATCACCTTCATAATACCTCCCAAAACCATGATATATGTCGACATCGAGCAAGAGATTTATTTTGGTCGTGACCCCGAAGCCGTTCTATAAAGAGGGAAATAAAATGGAAGAAAAAGAAAAGAATGAAAAGGAGGAAATATGGAATTTTAAATAATCTGCAAATAGGAGCGAAGAAGAAGAACCCTGTTTCCTTTAGTACAGTGTCGTCGTGAGTAGTGTATAAATGTTGCTTCTGGGACACTCTCATTTTCCCATTGACTTACATGTTATTTTTTCTCTTAACCTCATTGCCCATTAACACCTCTATTTCTCCCACCCTAATCTTTATGAACCTTTTGTCTATAGTACCTATCCTTAATGTTGTTCATTAGACCACTCAAACACTACAAATATTTGTTTTCCCTTATAGACCTATAATCCTTCTTCTACATATCATCTGGCAGATTATCTTTGACCCACTCAAACATCGACCCATTCACTTACATGTTAATTTTTTCCCTCATTGCCCCTAAACACCTCTATTTCTCTCACCCTGTTCTTTACGAACCTTCTAACCTTTTGACATGTTATCCTTATTCATTAGACCACTTAAACAATGGTCCTTCTGTGTGAACCTGTGATACTTCTAACCTTATAGACCTTTTAACCTTTTACTCTTAACTAGGGCATGCCCGTACTATATATATGCCCGTACTATATATCTATCGAAAATTATATCCCCCCCCTCTATTTACATGAAATGGTTTGGTCCATTCGCAACGCCAAAGCGAACGGCGAACGGCTTGCGAGTACAGTGACAATCCCCCCCCTCTATTTACATGAATGGTTTGGTCCATTCGCAACGACCACAGAACCCCCCCCTCTATTTACATGCAATGGTTTGGTCCAAAGCGAACGGCTTCCGGAGTTTGGTAAAGAAATCGCCATCGCGTGCACAAACGCGCAGGAAAGCGAATGAATCGCAAATTCGTTTTTATTAGTTTTAAAACATAGTTTAACGCCAACATAGTTTGCAAACGTGAAATAAATGAATACGCTCTCAAATGTGCCATCCGAGGCAGAGTGTGTCCTCCACGTTCGGCACACGCGATCGTTCGCTGCTCTCTGATTGGTTGAATCGTTTTTTGGACATAGCTCGGTAAGTAATTGTCCGATTAATATGAAACCTTGGAAAGGCACATCCTCGGGTCCCCAGCAATATACCTGGCAAGTTAAAAGTATATCGGACCCGTGGTTGTCGAGAAACAGCGGTCACAGACAAACGTACAGACAGACAGACAGAGATTACTGGAATTATAGATAGATATACCATCTGGTGAATCATCTTTGACCCACTCAAACATCGATCCTACAAATATTTGTTTATGTGTGGGAAATAATTTAATTTTTCATTAATTTTTTTAAACTTAAAACATTTTCATTACCTTTTTAAATATCCCCATACTCAAACCTTTTTTTCATTAATCCCCCACTTTTGAGAAATGACGTTGTTTCAATGACTTGGATAACTTCCCAGAAAGTTTTCATTGTTCATGTTTCCTGTTATTCACACACGCTCAGGGCTTCCCCGAAATGACTGCATGTCGTCATTTCAAGAAAATACATTTTGTTCATTATAAAAGAACGTGTTCAATTCAATTTTGATCATTGGGGATCGACATGTATTACTACTCCAATCTTAACTCTGATAAAGAAGAAGAATACTCACCAGGGTAAGTTTCATTCAGAATTAAACTGTTAATGTGAGCTTTGTATGTGATTAATTTAAATTTATATGACTCATGCTTTATTTTTTTATTGCAGCAATTCAGGTTTTCAAAATGACCTGGTCTTGGCAGAGTTTGAAGTTGTTTCACAAGAGGTTTACAACGAATTGAACACGGGTTGGAACAAATTAAATGTTTCACCGTTCTTAGAAGATAACCACCATCGGAGTTTGTCTCAGGTAATTCATTATTCATTTCTCTGATGGCACCATTAAACGGGAGCTGACATTTATTTATTCATTGTGTATCTTTTGTGTATCATTTTGCATACATACAATGTATCTTTTAGGAGAAATTATTAACGTTCTTTCTTTCTTTTCTAACAGAATACAACTCCTGTTCAGATCGATGACCACACCTATGAGCGTGATACCCTAAATTTTTATCTCGACCACTTGAACTCAAAGCTCGATTTTTTAGAGGTATGTGTATGTGTGTATGTGTGTATGTGTGTATGTATGTATGTGTGTATGTGTGTATGTATGTATGTGTGTATGTGTGTATGTGTGTATGTGTGTATGTGTGTATGTATGTATGTATGTATGTGTGTATGTGTGTATGTATGTGTGTATGTATGTATGTGTGTATGTATGTATGTATGTGTGTATGTATGTATGTGTGTATGTATGTATGAATGTGTATGTATGTATGTGTGTGTGTATGTATGTATGTGTGTATGTGTGTATGTGTGTATGTGTGTATGTATGTATGTATGTATGTGTGTATGTGTGTATGTGTGTATGTGTGTATGTATGTATGTATGTGTGTATGTATGTATGTGTGTATGTATGTATGTGTGTGTATGTATGTATGTGTGTGTATGTATGTATGTATATGTGTATGTATGTGTGTATGTGTGTATGTATGTATGTGTGTATGTGTGTATGTATGTATGTGTGTATGTATGTATGTATGTGTGTATGTATGCATGTGTGTATGTATGTGTGTATGTGTGTATGTATGTGTGTATGTATGTATGTGTGTGTATGTATGTATGTATGTGTGTGTATGTATGTATGTATGTATGTGTGTGTATGTATGTATGTGTGTATGTATGTATGTGTGTATGTGTGTATGTATGTATGTGTGTATGTATGTATGTGTGTATGTATGTATGTATGTATGTGTATGTATGTATGTGTGTGTATGTATGTGTATGTGTGTGTATGTGTGTATGTGTGTACGTTTAGAATGGGTACACCATAAATATATCATTCGTATTTTTCTCTCCCCCCTTGTCTCAAACAGAAAGAAATACAAGACCAAAAGAAGGCATCTGGAGAAATTACCTTTGAATTGAGTGAGGGGGAAATTGATGAATTGTGCTGGGAAGAAGTTAAATGTGTAATACCTCAAGGAAAATGTTTTAGAAATATGAAGATTTTAATGTTTTTACTATTATTTATATATATTTGTTTTGTTTACAATTATTTAATTATTAATTACAAAAAGAGAATAAGGGAGGAGGGACTGGGGAGGTGCACCCCTGCCAAGGACCCTTCACCCCCCTCATCCCACCCCTCCCCTCCCCGTGTGTGTGGGGAAGGTGGGGGTGGGATGAGGGGGGTGAAGGGTCAAGGGTGGGGGTGCACGGAGGGTGGGGGATGATGGGTGTGGGCTGTGTGGGCGGGGTCTGTGTGGGCGGGGTCTGTGTGGGCGGGGTCGGTGTGGGCGTGGCTTATGATTTTTTATTTTTTATTTTTTATTTTTTATTACCACGAATTAAATTAGCTAATCTGGGTGGGGTGAATATAAATGTTGTTTAATGAATTATTAGCTTTGTTTTTTGTAATTCTTGTGAATAAAATGTCCCTAATATTTCTTCCCCATTCATATCATTTAATTTGTAAGTCCAAGGGTTTGTAGCCATTACATCAACGATTTTAAATAATTCATTAGTCCATCTCTTTGTATAACCCTTTTCAAAATGGCTTTTCCATCTGTATATCCTTACAATATCACCAACTTTGAACTTGGGTTTTCTCAAATTAATCTCCTTTTCATATTCTAATTTTGTAAATGTTTCTGATGGTTTTGATTTTGTTGATGAATGAACTGTATTATTGTAATTATCTACAATATCCTGAATTAAATACACCCATTTCTGAGAACCGAGTTGTGTGAATTTTTTATATAATTTCTCTTTTAAAGTACGATTAAAACGCTCAATAACAACTGCTTTTCCTTCATTAAAGGTGCTGTATAATTTAATACCCTTCCCCTTAAGAAATTTCATAAATATTTTGTTATAGAACTCTGTTCCCTCATCAGTCCATAACTTCTTTGGTTTCCTTTTATCCCTATCAAATATTAGCTTAAAGGCTAACATTAAAGTACCACCCCTTTTATTTTTTAATGGAACAACCCAGGCAAATCTACTCCTCAAATCAATAACGGTTAAAGCATACCTGTATCCCCTGTCATTATTCAATTCAATTAAATCACCGGACCATATGTGGTCGGTGTATTTAGAATAAACTTTTCTTCTTTTAAACTTTGTGATTATAGGTTTGTGTAATTCATTAGCCAAAAGATCCTCAGTCTTGATGACATCATTAGAGCCTAATAGTTTTTTGAGGAATAACCAAGACCAAGTTTCAATTTAGCATTTATCAAATTTCTCACAATAAACCTATCAACTTTCTCTTTCAACGTTGGATTTTGTATCAAAGACAAATTATACAACATTTCTCTGTCGGCTTTATGTTTTTCAGTCAACTTAGTGGTTTTCCCATAAGCAATATCATGCTTCATACACACTTCGTCAACCCTATTTGTAGGTTTAGACCAAGGTTTAGGATTGTCAGCCTCATCTAATCTTTTATCCAGGTTTGTTCCTGGACCACAGAAAGAATACCCTGGAAGGTGTAATTCCCCTGGAATTCCAGTTGTTGTAAATTTACTTCCTGACAGAAACTTTTGTATGTCTCCTCCTCTTTTAGGAGAGATGAATTGGCACTTTTTAGAGCCACACACTTGACATATTCCTTTTTGATAAACTCTATTATTTTTAGCTTTAACATAAGAGATATTTTTAGATTTAGTTTTCTTTTTACATTTGAGACAATAACTCATATTTATTTATCAGAAAAATTCCGACAGAGGATCAAAACCTTTTTGGTTTTCAACATATACATTTCTATCTTAATTTTTAAAACATAAAGAATCCTAAGGAATGCCTTCACCCTCTCCTCCATTTATTTACAAATAAAAACTAACTAAAGTCAATAACACCAACATCATCAACCACGTAATCTTTTCCTTCTTCTTCTTCTTTATCCCCACTTTCTCGTTTAAATCTCCTCCCTGAAAGTGAAGACATTGACGTCGTTATTCTTGAAAATAATATTTTCCATTAGACTTTTCATTTCTTTATTTTCCTCCTCAGTGCGTTGAGTTTGATTTATTTGCTGTAATACCTTCAATCTTTTATTAATCTCACTGATTTCCATCTTTTTATATTTTTCCTCCCTCTCTCTTTGCTCCCTCTCCTCCTTCTCTCTTTTCTCCCTTTCCTCCCTCTCTTCCTTCTCTCTTTTCTCCCTTTCCTCCCTCTCCTTTTTCTCCCTTTCCTCCTTCTCCTTATTCTCCCTTTCCTCCTTTTTCTTTTTCTCCCTTTCCTCCTCCTTTTTTGCCCTTTTCTCCTTCTCCTTTTTCTCCCTTTCCTCCTTCTCCTTTTTCTCCCTTTCCTCCTTCTCCTTTTTCTCTCTTTCCTCCTTCTCTTCTTCAACTCCTTCCTCATCTCTTGCTACCCTTGAGTTTGAACCCCAAATAATATTATACATATACTCATCTGGATTTTGAGATATTCTTGTATCTATAATTATTTTTCTCATAATAGGATACCAATAAGATTTGTTAACGATTTCTAAAAGAGTTTTATATTTCATAACTTTGAGAAGTTCATTTTTATTTAATACTTTAAACAAGTCTCTATTTGTGGGTTTAGCAATATCAGTATAAGGCCAGTTTTTAATGACAAAATTTCCACGTATATGCTCCACATCATAAGGTATGTAATACCGAGCACGCTTTTCTTGTAGGTATCCTTGAATACAAAAATTATAATTCTCTTGTAGTCTTCTTCCTGTCATTTATGTATTCGAAATATATGTGAGATTAATATTTTGACAGGTAATACCACCCCATCTTCCCACTACCAAATCGGTTTGTATTCCTCGGCTTTCTATCCTTATCTCATTACCTTCCTTCTTTTCATGCGAACCATCGCTGTACTATCATATATTTTTCTTTTCTTAAAATCATGTATTTGTTGTTTACTAATTGTACTTCCACATAATTCCTTATCCTCGACAAGCGGATAATATTCTTCTTTACGAGACTGATTCAAATCATGTAGGTCTTCTAAGTTTATTGAAAAATACCAATTATACCCCAAATCAGGCATATCATACCCCCATTTATTAATTCGCATATTAACTATATGTCCTTCTTTATAAAATTCAATTGTAAGCAGGTAGTTAAATTCAATGAGGAAAGGTGTATGGTCAGTATAACCAGGTGTTGTGGTTGTAAATTTTACTTGTTTAACAAAACGTGCTGTTTTCTTTAAAAATATATATTGTGATAAATCACTGAATCTAATTAAGTCATTCGCATCTGTAGGGTTTGGATAATTGATTAATTTATAAGTATTCTTCATATTAATATTTCTACTAATACTATATTTTTGTCGTTCAGCCTGTGCCTTTGTATAATAATTTGATAAATCAATATCCTGAGAGGATTTTCCAAAGATAGAACCATCTTTTCCAACATAAGTCATTTATATTAGATTAAAAATGATATCATAAAAATTTTCATTTTTGTTGAGTTGAAATAATACATATAAACATAATTGAGCACAACATTTAGAATTAATTTCTTGAACTTGAAATGTTTGATAAACACCATTCTGTAAGAATTGTATTACTTCAACAGGTGGTGGCATACCATAACTATCAAAATAATATTTATCCTGACTATTATGAATACAAACCCAATGAGAACCATTCTGTGTGTAAATTCAAAATAATATTCTTTGTATTCTTATTTATATGTATTAATTCATCTCTCATACAAATAACCACATTATCAATTTTTAGTGTTTTACAATACTTAGCTAGTTCTATATTTGACGTTGTATTCTTTCCAAATCGTTTAAACCATTTATCCATTTATTTATGAGAAAGATACAATCCATTACCCCGTTTAGTTAGTTTAACACCCGCTTGAGCGATAGAGGAAAGCATATCTCCAACCAACAATCTAGCTTTATCAGGTAGACTTTCAAGTTTTTGAGCAAAATCTACAATTACACCACTTCCACTAATTTGTTTCTCCAACTCCTTGTTATGTCTTTCCAATTCTTTTTGAGCTTTTAGTTGTGCCTTCCTTTCGTAAGCAGTTTTTACCGCTGCTGAAATACCACCAGTCAATGCTCCCGCCGCACTTAAACCAGCAAATAAAGGAATTAGAAATGGGAGAAATCCTCCTCTTGACTCGTCTATTGAATATTTCTTTAACATAGGTTTCGTCATTTTAATTTTAAGTGATCCAACATCATTTAGTGTTTTCACCTGCTCTCTTGTGAGTAAAACATCAATTCTTACTGCTCCTTTTCTTTGAATTGTTTTAACATTAATAATACAAGGCTTTTGATTTTGAATACAAGATGTTAATTTATTAAGATTGATTTGATTAACATATACCCCAACCATTTATTTATGAGAAAAAACCTATGTGATATTAATCATAACACCATTATCTGTATTAATCTGTAATTCTGTTTCCTCCAAAAGCAAACAATATGCATTAACCTCTTCACTCTCCCCTCTTTCAATGTATAGAGAAGTATCCACTCGATTAGACTTTATAGTTTCCTTTTGATAACTCAGGTCAATTGCGTAGATTGTAAAAAGTTTTTGAAACGCAACCATATCCAAAATAGGATCAATATTACCATTACTTTCACACACCTTTTGGTAGGACTTGTAGGCTTCCGCATAATCATTTTTTTTCCAACCTATCTCGCGGATAAAATGTGCCATCAAGAGAAACCCGAAGTTGTTTCACGTTAGCATTATCACTCAGCGCATTATTCTTATCAGTGCCTTCATCTCCATTTGGTTTCTTAAAAATGAGCCATAGGTATCGTGGCTTTCCTTGAAGAACACCTAAATTCCAAGTGTAGGTAGTGTGTTCCAGTTTAACGTGTTGACATCTTCTTTTAAGGTATGATACATTTAGTGGTTTCTTTGAGTTAAGTCTTCTATTTAACATCTCTTCCATTTTAAAATTAGGAGTATATTCACTAATATACCAACACAAATCATTAATAACAAATTTATTATTATCACCAAAAGCATTTTGAGCCCCAAAAAGCAATCTATTTACATTATCATTCCTTTGTAGTTGAAATCTAATTTTAAGCCCATACAAAACTTTATCATAATCACAAAATCCAAATATACCTTTAAGAGGTACTGCTACGGTAAAACTATTCTCTGCTTTTGTTTCATCATTATACATTGACTTCCTTTGACTATAACCGGGGTCAGCATTTGTTCCCGTTGACATATCAGGAATAAAACCTTCAACAGCTCCCTTACCCATTCTATCACTAAACGAATATAGTGTAAATTTCATCATTTCAGATGTAGCAGAGACATAATCAACCGCTTCAACCTCTTGTGTTCCAATATACAAGCGGACACTGTCAAACATTTTCCAGAAGAAATCATTTACGAGTGTAGCATAAGTATTATTCGCAGCCTTAGTGAATTTAAATTTACACAGCAAGAAACTATCAGCTATATTCAAGTAAGTTTGTTGATTATTTATTTCAAAACTTTTTTTTCCGTTTCAATTCCAGTCTGTTCCTGTAATAGCATTTACCTTAAAATAGTCCTCCTTTTTAGTGGAGTTTGAAATGATAATCGTATCATCCAAATCATAGATACTATCAATCGCTTCCATACTTGTATTTATATAGCATTAAAATTGTTGAAACCCTGACCCAAGTATTTTAATGATTTTTTGTCGTTCTTGTGAAGATAGTTGAGTTTTACCTTTTTTAATTTCTTTGATTGCTTGTAATTTATGAGACTCCTTTTGAGCATCTTTTATACTCTTTATAGCACCCGCAACTGAGCCCACGGCAGAAGCAGTTGAACCAATTAGGTCTTTATGTTGAAGGATGGTTGAACCAATACCCATAAGAGTATCAATTATCCCATCTCCTTTATTTCGAAATTGATGACCTACACTTCGTTGTCTCTTAGGTTTATAGTATCCTCTCCCAAGAAACATACCTTCACACTTATAGTATGGTGAAAGGTACATGCCCTCCCCTGTAATTATTTTATATTTTCCCAACTCGTGTTTTCTCACAATAACCATTATTTATTTCTTGAAAAACTTCACGTAGGTGAATTCTGATGGATATAATTTCATCATTAAAGGATATCATACGATTATCTTGTTCGGTTATCCTAAAATTTACTCTGTATATGGTTTTTCCTGACACAGGTAAATAGACAAGATTTTTTGGTTCCATATTAAATTTATAACCAATCGGGGTTGAGTATGCACTGAATGAAAATATTGCATTTGTTCTTATTCCATCGTTATAAGCACCATCAATCAAATCACAATGAATTAATACTGAATTTATACCGGAGGATATTTGGATAACATTTTCACTGTAAAACGTCCCGTTAGTTTCAATCTTTTTTTGAAGAGAAACCCAATAGCTCTCTGAACGAATTTTCAATCGTGAAATCAACTTTATTATTATTTTTAAGCTTAATCGTTGATTTTGAAGTGTGTTTTTGAATATCTATTACCATATTTTTTGGTTCATCACCTTTTTCTTTCATAAGGCGAGAGACTTCTGAAGATATTTGAGAAATCTCGTAAGCTCCGGGTGAAACGGTTATAGTTTTATATCCACTTCCTGGATTATAACTAAACTTGTCGTTTTTCTCTGTGATATTAAAAAGGGTATTGTAAGTTTCCATTGACAACAAAGAAGCCTCATATTCTTTTGTGGGGTCAAGTTGTAGTGGGTAAGGGAATGAAGCTGTGTAATCGCTCGTTGTGAAATTAAAACGAAGAATTGTGCTTCTCATCTTATTTGATATCTAATAAAATATCTTTGTATTGACATTTATTAATTATTTTCATATTCATCAACTGATCTAAAATGGCTGAGGATTCATTAAAACAATTGTTGTTTCCAGCCTTCTTACTACCTAACAACAATAATTGCCTGTTAACTAATTGTGATGGGTCATTTGGAAGAAAACTAACACCTGAACCAAGCTTACTTAAAGCATCAATAATATGTTTCTCCTTCTCATTCTTCTTACTTTTACCAGCAACAGAAACTCCATAATCAAGTGCATTTAGCAACTCAATATATACCCTATCTTCCTCTCTTTCCATATGAAGTGGTTCCTCAAAATATTTCGAACCGCTGAATCCGGGGTTTGTTAGAAGAAACATTAATCTTGGAGTTAATTTAACATTTGGTTGAGTAGAACTCAAGAACATCAATTCATCATTAAATATCAATACCTTTTCTTCCACAAGATGAAACACTGCTGGTTCTTCTGTTTGAATGAGACCTGCTCTGGTTTTTGAATCTGCCAAATATTCATTGTGTTGAAGAGCTTCCACTACATAAATAGGGGGTTGATTTACCTCCTCAAGTTTCTGAAATAATTATTCATCATTATATTCTAATTTTCCAAGTTCTTGTTTTGTTATCTGACTAAAATCTTTGAGTATTTGAAGTTTTTTCGGAGTAAATTCTACCGTGGGAACTGTAGGGTGTTGAGTTTTTAAAAGCGGTTTAAAAAATTTCTCTTGTTTTCTTTCAAAGGCTTCTTCACCAGTTAGTTTCTGTCTCCGTTTCTTCTTTATCTCTTCCTGTTGTTTTACAACTTTTGAAACCAACTCTTGATGTTCTTTAAACTTTCTTGCTCTTTCTTCGGTATTCATTTTCTGTATTTATTTATTGAAAAATATCATTTAATGAATTGTAAAGGTCAATGGGAAAATTTTCCTTTTCTTCATCATTATAGTAAATGTGTTGAAATAAATCCTTTTCTTTAAATATTTCATCAAATTCGTTATTGGTATTAATACGAGTTGTTATTTCTTCTTCACAAATATTTGTATCTCTGCTTTTCATACATTTGCCTTGAGTCTCCTCATCGATATCAAAACCGAATGATAAAATCTTAACTCCACCACCACACAAATGTTTAATAATTTGTCTCATTCCTTCAGGATTAGTTTCTAAAATCCCAAGACCATTAGATTTCACTTTATTTAACTCACTCTTACAATGTGAATATTTTGTAGAACCAAGAGAGACCTCCTCAAATATTTGACCTTCGTTCCTCAATCGCATATGTTCCTCCATTGAAATGTAGAAATAATCTTTCCCTTCTACTTCTCCTGGTCGCTTTGCTCTGGTTGTAGTACTCACAAAACGAATCATAGGGTGTTTTTAAAAAAAAACTTACAATCTTTTCATTTTTACTATTCAAGAGTTTAGATTTATGAAAGTTCTTTCCTGAAGCAGATTTACCCACAAGATTAATAATAATAGTTATAATTTATATATGTAATTATGTTTAAAATAAAAATACATCCTTTAATATCTCATCTTGTTTCACAACAATATATTTATATTTTCCAATCGTGTGTTTCATATAATTTTCAAATTCTTTTTTATTACATAACGTAGAGCAATTATCTCTCCAAAAATTATTTACATCTATTGAATTTAACTTAATAAAATAAAAGTATTGGTATTGTTTCTTATTGAGCGTCGAGGGAGTTGAAAATATGACTGACTAAGATAAATACAATTACAAGAAGAATGTCTCCCTCTTGTATAGTAGCTGTCCATTACTGCTTGGTTTCTCTCATTAACACAATCATCAAAGATGACGAGGTTCTTTTTTGATTTATCTAAATCTTGAGGTGAAGGTATATCATCCATATTATCACTGAGAATACAAGTTATGGGTTTGGTTTCGATTTTGATTTCTGTGTATCACAAAATAATTGTATTATATCTTCAATATTATAATCATTTAGTTTGTTTTGAAGTTTAAATAAACCGATAATGTCTTCCTTTTAAAGACCTGCATTAAAACCCTGTGAGAGTAGTTGATACTCAGGTTGAAAACTAGACTTTGTAAAAATTATTAAATTATCATAATCTAAAAAATTAGGACCAAGGAGCATCTTTAAAAGTAAACAGGTTTTTCCACATCCGCTTGAACCAACTATTAGACATCTCAATGAATTTGGAATGTTTTTATGGTTATTAAATTTTATCTTATTTTCCCAAACGGGTAAAAAATCATTCATTTATACATTTGGAAAACAAGTCATCCAACTTTTTTTGAGCTATTTTAGAAACTCTATATTTTATCCTGAGTTCGGGTTTAATTTCAAAATAATTCATTATTTTATTTATATAGTATATTGTATTAACATTTCCATTAAAATTATTTTGAATAATAAATATCATTAAACCCTTATACATTTCCTCAATACAAATAGTCTCTTCCCTTGAAAGAAATGGTGTATTATCATCACAATACTTAACATTCATCTCTCTTATTAATCTTGTAAAGTAATTCATTTTTGGTTCTAATTTAAAAGAGTTATATATATATTTAATTTTTTTATTATCATTAATTAAAATTAAATCACAGAAAATACATTGTTTATATGAATCCTCATCATTAAGCCCCACTCTATCACAAGCCGGACAATTCTCTAATTTATCATACTAGGGCATTGCCCGTACTATATCTATATCTAAAATTATATCCCCCCCCCTCTATTTACATGAAATGGTTTGGTCCAAAGCGAACGGCTTGCGAGTACGGTGACAATCCCCCCCCTCTATTTACATGCAATGGTTTGGTCCAAAGCGAACGGCTTGCGAGTACGGTGACAATCCCCCCCCTCTATTTACATGAAATGGTTTGGTCCAAAGCGAACGGCTTCCGGAGTTTGGTAAAGAAATCGCCATCGCGTGCACAAACGCCCAGGAAAGCGAATGAATCGCAAATTCGTTTTTATTAGTTTTAAAACATAGTTTAACGCCAACATAGTTTGCAAACGTGAAATAAATGAATACGCTCTCAAATGTGCCATCCGAGGCAGAGTGTGTCCGCCACGTTCGGCACACGCGATAGTTCGCTGCTCTCTGATTGGTTGAATCGTTTTTTGGACATAGCTCGGTAAGTAATTGTCCGATTAATATGAAACCTTGAAAAGGCACATCCTCGGGTCCCCAGCAATATACCTGGCAAGTTTAAAGTATATCGGACCCGTGGTTGTCGAGAAACAGCGGTCACAGACAAACGTACAAACGTACAAACGTACAGAGATTACTGGAATTATAGATAGATGGTGACTCTGGAAATTCTAAATATCCTTCTATCATATTTATATAGTTAATTTTTTCTTAAACTAAACGCAAGTTTATTAGCTAATAAATACAATGTTTCAAAACACAAAAGACAAATATCAATCAATCTCTACTTCGGTACGAACAGAAAAATATGTCAAAGATGTTAAATTAAACAAAGATAAATATGGAAATTTTTGGATTAAACCCATAATGGAGAATAACATGTGTCCTTTTATTAAATTTACAGGACAAGCTATGTTAATTAATAACTCTATTAAAGTAAATTTGACAAAAGTTTCTCCACTACTACTGGCAATTTACTCAAAGCTTGAAAGATCATTGATAAAGAAGCTTTAAAAATGAATGATAAGACATCAACGATTCCAGAGGAAACATTTGTATATTCTTTAATAGTCCCAAAGATGTGGGTGAAATTAATAATATGAATATTAGTGGTGAACTATCATTCCGTACCCTGATTATTAGAGATTATTTAAAAATAACATTTAATGTAAAAAATATTGTGGTTATTAATTCTAATGAAAGAACATATATAGATATTGATGGGAATATTTTTCCTGCTAATTAAATATGAGTCATTACAGCAGTGAAGATTTTACTATTTTATTGAACTCGGACGATAGTGATGATAGTATTTCATTGAACTCGGACGATGATGATCATAGTATTTCATTGAACTCAGATGATAGTTATGATGCCAATAGTTTGTGCTCAAATGATAGTTATGAGAGTAGCTTTATTGATGACTCTGAGTATGATTCTGAGTATTCATGTGATAGTTATGACTCAGATGATTCTGAGTGAAAAAGTGTTTTAGTTTAAGTATAGTTTCATATATAAAAAGCCTGTAAAAAGGCACTTTCTTCTATAAGTGTTTTACTTTAAGCACAGTTTTATCTTTAAAAAAGCCTCTAAAAAGGTGTTTTACTTTAAGTATAATTTTGCTATATAAATATGATCAAAGCAACGTATTGCGACGTTTGTGAACAAGAATATAAACAATGCAAAAGACACCTTAAAACTAACAAACACATTTAATCTACTTCACCTACTATCTCCTATTCAGAAGGAAACAAAACACTGTTCTGCCTGTAATAAAAATATCCTCAAGAAAGGCTTCGAAATACATCTTAAAACAAATCAACATTTATCAAATTTTATCACAACTAAAAACTCTGATGGTGCATTCAAAGGACATATTAAAATAAGAGTCTTTAACTTCAAACCTCCTGAACCAGAGTCTATAGTTGATGCTGTAGAAATAGTTAAACCTGCTGTTCAAACGTTGATTGAAAAAACACTAAAAGAAATGAAACCACTTAAATTTTATATGGGAGTAAAATTAGAAATGACAAAGGACGAAGGAGTTATAGATACACCATACATGAGAACTGAGCCACACTTTATATCTTCATATCAAGATTTTAAAACATCAGGAGTCTATGATGAACTTATTAAACAAGAGCAAGATGTGGATAATTCAATCGTAGGAAGTGGATTCAATATAGGAAAAATTATTTACATAGACATTCATATTCTTAAATCAGATGTTCTAAAAGCTTCTTCTTACATTGATTTACCCAGTGTTATCAAAAATAGAAAAGCAGTTATCAATATCAAAAATAAAGACAATAAATGTTTTCTCTGGTCTATTGTAGCACACTTACATCCTCCACATTTTCATGATGAAAGAGTATCTCATTATAAAAAATATGAGAATACATTAAATACGAAAGATCTAAAGTTTCCGATGACTTTAAATGATATTCCTAAATTTGAAAAGTTGAATAATTTATCAGTTAATGTTTATGGTCTAACAGAAACAAACAACATTCAGGTTTTAAAGCTTTCTGACAATTGTAAACAAACTCATATTAATCTTCTATATTTTAATTCAGACGAAAATTCACATTATACATACATCAAAGACATTACAAAATTAATAAAACCACAAGTATGTAAAAGAACAAATAAAATATATATTTGTATGCGTTGTCTTAACTTCTTCCATACACAAGAAAGATTAGATAAACATTCAAATTATTGTGGTGAACATAAATCAACGGTAATCAACATGCCTAAAAAAGGCTCAAAGATCACATTCAAAGATGAAAAGAAAACAATAGAACATCCATTTGTTATATATGCTGATTTTGAAAGTATTTTAGAAAAAATTGATACTGCTTCTCCAGATCCAAAAGTATCATACACAAATAAATATCAAAAACATACTCCTTGTGGTTTTTGTTATTATATCAAATCATCCATTGGTGTTGAATATAACAAGTTAGAGGTGTATAGAGGCTCAAATACCCCAGAGGAGTTTGTGAAACGACTAGAAAAAGACTGTGTCCGATTAACCAAGATAATGAGAGAAACCAATAAACTAATGTCTTTAACAAGTAAAGAAAAAAGGGAATTTAGACAGCCAAAGGTTGACTGTCATATTTGTGAGAAGAAAATTGGTAAAGGTCTAAAGGTTAGAGACCATTGTCATCTCACTGGTAAATATAGAGGTCCGGCTCATCAAAGTTGTAATATTAATTATCAACTCCCCTCTTTCATTCCTGTCTTTCTTCATAACAACGCTCATTATGATACACATCTATTTATCAAGGAACTCTCAAAGACTTTTGGAAGTATCTCAGCAATTCCAAACACGGATCAGAAATACATTTCATTCACAAAAACAATTCACACATCTCCTATTACTCATATCAGATTTCTTGATACATTTAAATTCATGGCAAGTCCATTGGCTAACTTGGTTCAAAATCTAAAAGAGTTTCCATGTCTTTCAGAGTAATTTTTAGATTAAGATTTTCTAACACAAAAGGGAATTTACCCCTATGAATATATGGACTCATTTGAGAGATTCAATGAAGCACAACTTCCTTCAAAAGAAAATTTCCATAACAAATTAAACAACAGTAATATATCTGATAAAGATTATGTACACGCACAAAATGTTTGGGAAAAATATAACATCAAGAATCTTGGCGAGTATCACGATTTGTATCTCAAAACTGATGTGCTTTTATTGGCGGATGTATTTGAAGCCTTTAGATCTGTTTGTCGCACTGGATATGGATTGGATCCTGCTCACTACTACACAGCACCTGGATTGGCTTGGAGCGCGATGTTGAAAATGACAAAACAAGGTTTGGATTTGATAACCGATGTTGATATGCTTTTGATGATTGAAAAGGCAAAAAGAGGTGGAATTTCACAAGTCTGCTCGAGTAGATACGCAAAAGCAAATAACAAATATCTTCCAAATTATGATCCAACGAAAGAGAGTTCTTACTTGATGTACTATGACGTGAACAACCTGTATGGCTGGGCAATGTCTCAGGCTCTTCCTTATGTAAAACTTAGATGGGTAAAGGAAAAAGACTACAAAAACGTTTTACAAGATGTATGTATCTCTACACAAAAAGAATTGGATGAAGAAAAAGTTGGTTATTATTTTGAAGTTGATTTGAAATATCCAGAGGAACTCCATAACCTACACAAAGATCTCCCATTTGCTTGTGAGAAAGAAAGTCCAAAGAAAGAATGGTTGAGTGATTATCAACGATCGTTTGATATCGGTGAATCAACAAAAAAATTACTTACTACATTATATAACAAGAAAAATTATGTTCTACACCAAAGAAATTTGCGACAATATTTATCAAAAGGTCTAAGAGTAGAGAAGATCCATAGGGTTCTAAAGTTCAATCAAAGTCATTGGTTAAAGGGGTACATTGATTTCAATACACAAAGAAGAACAGAGTCAAAAACAGATTTTGAGAAAGACTTTTACAAATTGATGAATAATGCGGTCTTTGGTAAGACTATGATGAATGTGAGGAAAAGACAAAATATCAGACTATCAACATCTTGGGAACAAGCATCAAAATTAATTAATAGACCGAGTTTTACCTGAGCTGAGGTCTTTACTGAGAACTTTTGTGCGATCCATTTGATTAAAGAGAGTATTGAAATGGACAAACCTATTTATATTGGAACATCAATTCTTGATTTATCAAAGTCATTAATGTATGATTACTTTTATAATAACTCGAGGAAGAAATATCAAAATGATGCTAATCTACTTTATATGGATACAGATAGTTTTATTTTGAAAATTAATACCAACGATGTTTATTCAGACATGAAAAGAGACATTAATATCTATGACACAAGTAATTACAGTCCAGAGAGTGAGTTGTTCTCTTCTAAAAATAAAAAGGTGATTGGAAATTTCAAGGATGAATTAGGAGGGAATGTTATGAGTGAATTTGTGGGATTGAGGTCAAAGGCTTATGCTTATAAATACATTGTGAATAACGTTGAAAAGACTGATAAGAAGTTAAAAGGTGTAAAGAAAAATGTTATTAAAGAAACAATAAACTTTAAGGATTATTATAACTGTTTAACAACAAGGAAAGAAGAGTTTAGAAATATTAATGGAATAAGAAGTTATAAACATCAATTATATTCAGAAGAGATAAATAAGAAAGCATTTGGAGCTTTTGATGATGAGAGGTTTATTTTAGAAAATGGAATTGATAGTCTCCCTTATGGTTATATAAGTGATAAGATATATATAAGTGATAAGATATACATAAGTGATAAGATATATATAAGTGATAAGATATATAAGTGATAAAATATATAAGTCATAAGTTAAAAAGGGGGGTTGGGGATTTCAACGGGCTACCACCACCTTTTTTACTATTATATAAATGATAGAACCAAGTATCAACCAGACTAAAGAGTGGAGGTGTAATCAACCTTGGTATATAAATGGAAAACATAATGAATGTGAAAAATATCAAATAGGTATAATTGAAAAGGCAACTGGTAAAAAAGTTCACAAAACAAATAAGAGAATTAATTTAAATACCGGTGAGTTGGGTAAAAAAGATAAAAAATATTTTTGAGTGGACGGAAAACTTTGATGGTTGTCAGGAAAATATATACTTTAATTTAAAAATGGTATGTGGGAGAGGAGGCGCTCAGACAAGAACATTGAGGGAGGTTTATCATTATATTTTAGCTCAGTTAAAATATCTTGATAAAGAACCAAACTCAAACATATTTTTTGTTAATGTATTAGACGGTGAGGAGAGTTGTAGGGATGTCGAACCCCGACCGCGGGGTTCGACAAACCACAACAAACAACGAACCTCCCTGTCCGTCCCGGGGGATCATGAACGGTTTGGGTTCTTCTTGGATTGCGAGGCGGGAGAGTTGACGTGTTTCGGGGACTCGCGGGTCCTGCACGTGTTCAGGGGGAACTTCATGGACCCCGTTAAACCCGCTATTGAGGTTGGGGATGATGATTGTTCCGTTGATTTTGTACATTTCGTGAAATAAACTTTCATCACGAACTGATCCGGTTATTTTGGGTTCAAATCAATCAAATCATTCACCTGTTCATGACGATGTGATTATGATTAATGTTTGTATTAAAATAAAGTTTATATAATTTAATAAGGTCATTGTTTATCTTATTTAATGTGAAATGAACTTTAACCCGAACTCTTCACTCTCCTCACGATACAATACGGATTCTTCTTCTTCAAACGTGATTGAATGGGATGTTTGAGTGAAGAAAGTCCCTCCAGGTAGATGAAACCCTTTGTGTTTACCTGGAATGGACAACGAGCGTTAATAGGGAAGGTGAGAGTGGGTTTGGATCAGATCACAGGTAGAATGTGGAGCCATGGATGGAATTAACAGAACGTTCATCAGGTATCATTAATCACACCGTTGGAAACATGGCCAGGTGACCTTTTGGGTGTTACGATCTATTTTGGTCTGATGAAGGGTTCACACCTGAAACGTCAGATTCTCATTGTTTCCCACGGAGGTTTTCTTCTTAATCTTTGTGGAAATCTCTTCCATCCAATCAAAACAGCCATAAAATCATCATTTAATAACCAGTGCAGTGACGTCACTAAGTTAATTTAGCGTCATCAGGTGAATGCAAATTCCAGAGAAGGTGTCGCATCATGTACTGTAATTAACAATTCATATTCACCTGGAGGGAGGTAAACCGTGATCATATAGGTGCTGCCCTCAGGGCGACATTTCACTCCGGGAGGGGCAGTTTGTGGTTCAGCCTCTTCAAATGGGGTAAACTCGACCCGACTATTTTTCGTCATGGGGACTTCGTTCTCGCTATACCTGGATATTGAAAAAGAACAGGCAAACACTTTCATGTTAAACATTCACTAATTCACTTCTCTTTTTAATTTTACACGTTGACGCCATTGAATGTTGATATTACAACCTGCATGACGAATCTTCACAGGTGTTACGTTTGTATCGTGAGTGAAAAATCTGTGATAAAACATGTACGAAACGAGCTTTGTGACGTCAAAATAGGGAACAATGCGCAGTGGAATTGAAAACAAGGGTGTTTCACAGGTAGGATGATCCATCAATGCGCGATAGGGGGCTCATCATGGTGTTTCACACGTAGGATGATCCGTCAATGCACGATAGGGGGCTCATCATGGTGTTTCTCAGGTAGGATGATCCATCAATGCGTGATAGGGGGCTCATCATGGTGTTTCACAGGTAGGATGATCCATCAATGCACGATAGGGGGCTCATCATGGTGTTTCACAGGTAGGATGATCCATCGATGTGCGATAGGGGGCTCATCATGGTGTTTCACAGGTAGGATGATCCATCAATGCATGGTAGGGGGATCATCATGGTGTTTCACATGTAGGATGATCCACCAATGTGTGATAGGGGGCTCATCGTGGTGTTTCACAGGTAGGATGATCCATCAATGCACGGTAGGGGGCTCATCATGGTGTTTCACAGGTAGGATGATCCATCAATGTGCGATAGGGGGCTCATCATGGTTTTTCACAGGTAGGATGATCCAGCAATGTGTGGTAGGGGGCTCATCATGGTGTTTCACATGTAGGATGATCCATCAATGCGCGGTCAGGGGCTCATCATTGTGTTTCACAGATAGGATGATCCATCAATGCACGATATGGGGCTCATCACGGTGTTTCACAGGTAGGATGACCCATCAATGTGCGATAGGGGGCTCATCACGGTGTTTCACAGGTAGGATGATCCATCAATGTGTGATAGGGGGCTCATCACAGTGTTTCACAGGTAGGATGATCCATCAATGCGTGATAGGGGGCTCATCATGGTGTTTCACAGGTAGGATGATCCATCAATGCATGATACGGGGCTAATCATGGTGTTTCACAGGTAGGATGATCCATCAATGGACGTTATGGGGCTCATCCCGGTGTTTCACAGGTCGGATGATACATCAATGCGCGACAGGGGGCTCATCATGGTGTTTCACAGGTAGGATGATCCATCAATGCATGATACGGGGCTAATCATGGTGTTTCACAGGTAGGAAGATCCATCAATGCACGGTATGGGGCTCATCCCGGTGTTTCAGAGGTAGGATGATCCATCAATGCACGATATGGGGCTCATCACGGTGTTTCACAGGTAGGATGATCCATCAATGCGTGATAGGGGGCTCATCATGGTGTTTCACAGGTAGGATGATCCATCAATGCATGATACGGGGCTAATCATGGTGTTTCACAGGTAGGAAGATCCATCAATGCACGGTATGGGGCTCATCCCGGTGTTTCAGAGGTAGGATGATCCATCAATGCGCGGTATGGGGCTCATCCCGGTGTTTCACAGGTAGTATGATCGATCAATGCGTGGTATGGGGCTCATCCCGGTGTTTCACAGGTAGGATGATCCATAAATGCACGATAGGGGGCTCATCATGGTGTTTCACAGGTAGGATGATCCATCAATGTGCGGTAGGGGGCTCATCATGGTGTTTCACAGGTAGGATGATCCATCAATGTGTGATATGGGGCTCATCATTGTGTTTCACAGGTAGGATGATCCATCAATGCGTGGTAGGGGGATCATCATGGTGTTTCACAGATAGGTTGATCCATCAATGTGTGGTAGGGGGCTCATCATGGTCTTTCACAGGTAAGATGATCCATGAATCCGCGGTCGGGGCTCATCCAGGTGTTTAACATGTCGGATGATCCATCAATGCATGATAGGGGGCTCATCATGGTGTTTCACAGGTAGGATGATCCATCAATGCGCGGTATGGGGCTCATCCTGGTGTTTCACAGGAAGGATCATCCATCAATGCGCGGTATGGGGCTCATCACGGTGTTTCACTGGTAGGATTTTTTTTTTTTTTTTTTTTTTTTTTTTTTTTGCATGATACGGGATTTTGCATGATGATCTGTCAATTTGTGGTATGGGGCTCATCCTGGTGTTTCACAGGTAGGATGATCCATCAATGCGCTGTATGGGGCTCATCACGGTGCTTCACAGGTCGGTTGATCCATCAATGTGTGAAAGGGGGCTCATCCTGGTGTTTCACAGGAAGGATGATCCATCAATGCGCGGTAGGGGGCTTATCATGGTGTTTCACAGGTAGCATGATCCATCAATGTGTGATAGGGGGCTCATCACGGTGTTTCACAGGAAGGATGATCCATCAATGCGCGGTATGGGGCTCATCACGCTGTTTCACAGGTAGGATGATCCATCAATGTGTGATAGGGGGCTCATCATGGTGTTTCACAGGTCGGATGATCCATCAATGCGTGACAGGGGGCTCATCATGGTGTTTCACAGGTAGGATGATCCATAAATGCACGGTATGGGGCTCATCCCGGTGTTTGACAGGTAGGATGATCCATCAATGCGCGGTATGGGGCTCATCACGGTGTTTCACAGGTAGGATGATCGATCAATGCATGGTATGGTGCTCATCCCGGTGTTTCACAGGTAGGATGATCCATAAATGCACGACAGGGGGCTCATCATGGTGTTTCACAGCTAGGATGATCCATCAATGCGTGGTATGGGGCTCATCCCGGTGTTTCACAGGTAGGATGATCCATCAATGCGCGGTATGGGGCTCATACCGGTGTTTCACAGGTAGGATGACATCAATGCATGGTATGGGGCTCATCCAGGTGTTTCGCAGGTCGGATGATCCATCAATGCACGATAGGGGGCTCATCATGGTGTTTCACAGGTAGGATGATCCATCAATGCACGATAGGGGGCTCATCATGGTGTTTCACAGGTAGGATGATCCATCAATGCACGATAGGGGGCTCATCATGGTGTTTCACAGGTAGGATGATCCATCAATGTGCGGTAGAGGGCTCATCATGGTGTTTCACAGGTAGGATGATCCATCAATGCGCGATAGGGGGCTCATCATGGTGTTTCACAAGTAGGATGATCCATCAATGCGTGATATGGGGCTCATCATGGTGTTTCACAGGTAGGATGATCCATCAATGCGTGGTAGGGGGGTCATCATGGTGTTTCACAGGTAGGTTGATCCATCAATGCGCGGTAGGGGGCTCATCATGGTCTTTCACAGGTAAGATGATCCATGAATCCGCGGTTGGGGCTCATCCAGGTGTTTCACACGTCGGATGATCCATCAATGCGTGGTAGGGGGCTTATCATGGTGTTTCACAGGTAGCATGATCCATCAATGTGTGATAGGGGGCTCTTCACGGTGTTTCACAGGAAGGATGATCCATCAATGCGCGCTATGGGGCTCATCACGCTGTTTCACAGGTAGGATGATCCATCAATGCGCGGTATGGGGCTCATCACGGTTGTTCGCTGCCTGGATGATCTATCAATGTGCGGTATGGCGCTCATCCTGGTGTTTCACAGGAAGGATGATCCATCAATGCGCGGTATGGGGCTCATCACGGTGCTTCACAGGTCGGATGATCCATCAGTGTGTGAAAGGGGGCTCATCCTGGTGTTTCACAGGAAGGATGATCCATCAATGCGCGGTATGGGGCTCATCACGGTGTTTCACAGGTAGGATGATCCATCAATGTGTGATACGGGGCTCATCATGGTGTTTCACAGGTAGAATGATCCATAAATACGTGGTATGGGGCTCATCATGGTGTTCCACAGGAAGGATGATCCATCAATGTGTGATAGGGGGCTCATCATGGTGTTTCACAGGTAGGATGATCCATCAATGCGCGGTATGGGTCTCATCACGGTGTTTCACAGGTAGGATGATCCATCAATGCGCGTACCGTCCCTCGGATGAACATTAAACGGTAATCCCGTCTTCATCCGACATTAGTTGTTGAACGTTAAAGATCCCAATGTGTCCTTCGTGAAGAGCAGGTGAGTTATCGCCGGCATTCTGAACATAATTCCATAACAAATCCACCGTAACCTGCACAGGTCATTGGTCATCTACGTCACCTCCCTGCACTCAGTGAGTGCCGCTGTCCCGACACCTTGTGCCGCATCCAAAAGAAGAAGAAGAAGAATCCATGATTAAACACCATACCTGGTTCTGTTCTGAAGCCTCGTCAGTCCAAACACCATTGAACTTACCGCTTGTTTCACTCACAGTGAAATGTACCTGTTGGAATTCTGCACCTATATCTGGTGGTGGATGCTTCTTCATCACCATCAGGTATTGTCTGACACCTGCCACGTGTTTACTGTGTCCAGTAGATATCAGGTGTGGCAGCATTTTTATACCTGAATAAGGTGCTGTTCCGACCTGCCAGCTCCTTTAGCTTCCACACACGTTTTTAGTACGAGGACCATTTTGATGTCCACAAGACACCTTGGTCGCTCTTGGTTCTTGTGCAAGTTTCCAGCCGAACAAGGAACGACTTTGCTGTCGATCTCTCCAGGTTAGACCACTCACCTTAGTCTGGAAGTGATGAATTCCTGCCTATGGAGCTCTCCATGTGTTTTGGTTCATGGTCCTGATGTAACAGCTTTCAACACCTCATCATCGTTACCTGAATGTAGGTGGATGTTGTGGGTGGTGCCACGCGTTGTTGTACCTTCCCGTGTGTGTTCATGGAAGTCCAGGTTATATCAATGGAACTTTGAGTGAATTTTCCACCTTTAAGGTTTGTGGGAATCAAGAGCTCACCTTGTTCCTGGTCATCCTCACTAGTCCGGGACATGGAAGCGATACATCTCTGGCTATTTGATACCTGATGATATTGACAAAACGGTTCAATATTTTAACTACTTCTTTACTCCTGGTTTGTTTTAAGGTGTGAAATGCCAGTGGGGATACCTGCTACAGGTGCACAAATACCTTGATCCATATTCAGCACTTTTTCCAGATTTCTCTCATTCAGTTCCAATTTAAGTCTGACTCATTCATCTCTGGAGTTGCATCAGTCACCATCCAGCTCACGTGATTGTGGAGTGACACAGGTACACATTCAGGTGCAGAATCACAGCGATGAATAAACAGCGATGGATCATGTTCTGGGTTCTTCTTCCTCTCAGTTTCTCAGAGGTGTCCTTCACATTATTCCGGAATGATTTAGCAGAATGGTGGAAGATAACGTTCTTTTCAGGATTAGCACCTGTGGTTGTGGTTTCGTCACCACTTTCCTCTGCAGTTTTCTTCAGGCAGGTAACCTTTGATAGAAGATAACCTGTTGACAAATGTTATGAACAATTGATAGAAGATTTACCTTTTTGTGGTTCTATCATGACCTTTGATCCACGGTGTGTGTAGTATTCTTCATTCCTTTTTGAGAATGAAGCACCTGTATGGAGTGGTATTCATTATAACAGGTACGGACAACCAGCACCTGTATTTGTGGTGAAGTTAAGTCAGACATATGTTACTGTTCGGATCTTCAGATCAGTTACCATCTTTGTAAGAGGTGAACCACTGCAGAGCATCATCATGTACTGGATCACAGGTGTGTTTCATCTGCACGTGAGACTTTGTCATATTTGTACACAAACAGGACTTGTGGTACCTGAAGTCATTATCAATCGTGTCACCACAATTGTTACCATATACCTGGATACGGTGTACCATATCATCATCACCGAGTACCTTTTCTTGCTTCAATATCACATTTTGTCGATGATCCTTCGTACTCACAGGTAGTCGTTGATATTCACCTGTGCGATCTCGTTCCTTCACACAAACGAAGCACCGATTTATATGGTCTATGGATTTAGTACCGGATGACCCAAGGTGGATCTACACCTGATGATCCCAGAGTTCGTTGCTGCATTTTTGTCACATGTGTTGGACACGTGATGATTTCACCTTTTCACAATTTCCACATGTGACATGACATGCAGGTAGCTTCTCAACAAATTGTTCTTCTTCTTCATTCAATTCGACCCTCACGAAATGCTGCATCATCAGTTCTGTTCTCCACTGCACAGGAGAGTGCTGGAATACCTTTAACGGTAACTTTTTCTAACGTCTTAGGGGTAACTTCTGAAATATGATGTAACGTTTCCTCGTTCGTACATCATCCAACATGTCACCTCATCAACAGGTTACCTGAAAATATATTAAATGGACAAACATTAGACATTCATACCAGTGATTCATTAAACTTGTATTAGAATGATAACATACTGTTCGAAAAGATAACAAACTGTTCGACAAGATAACTTACTTTTCGACAAGATAACTTACTTTTCGACAAGATAACAAACTGTTCGCTTAAATAAATTAATATAATAAATTAAACAAAACTGTCCGCTTCACAACAAACTTACCAGAGGATAATTCTCTGTACACGTCAGGATGTACACCTGGTGGTAGTTTCATGTCACCTGTGCAAACGAATCGCATAAAAAAGATTGTTGTGATGACGTCACAATCGAGCGATAAAATAACGATTCAACAACGGGCATGGTGACGTCACAAAGTTAAAAGTCGCGTCATCACGCGTGGACGGAATCCTGAGAAGGTGTCGCATCATGTCCTGTGATGAACAAATCATACTTACCCGTTACCTGTCGGAAGACAAAACCGTGAACAAACAGGTGGTGCCCTCAGCGCGACAGATACCCAAGACACCCCAGGTGGGTTACCTGCTCTTCGTGAAGGAGACCGTGGGATCTTTAACGTTCACCAACTAATGCAAGCACACAGGACATCTGGCTTTATGTCCATCCGAGGGACGAAGATGAACACATTGATGAATCACCTGCCTGCGAAACACCTGGACGGAAGTTTATACCTGGGTCGGGATTCGAACGCAGCCGTCCAGGGTTGAACCTGAAACACATTTTGAACGAGTTTGTTTATTAAACGGGATAATCAGAGATAACGGGTTTAAAATAAACGTTATCATCGCATAAAAGGGTTTAAACCCCAGCGGAATGTTTCCTCAATCGGTTAATATTTCACCAGAAAATAAACTTAAGGTGAAAACAAGTTGAACATCTACCTGATGTTATTAAAATAACCACGTTACCTGCTCGAATTCGCGGGAGATCACGCGCTCGTTCTACGATATACAGTTTTCATTATAACACATGTTTCATGTGTGTGACGTGTGAACATGCGTCAAGTGTACTTACACAGTACATTGTATATTTTCATTATAACAGGTTTCATCGATGCCAATAATCCTGTGATTCCCTGTTAAATGATCCACGTCAAATCATATCCGACATTTGAGGTAGAAATGATCATTAATTGATATTTCCCCTTTTATAATTAAAATAATTTATTTATATTCCCCGTTTTTTATAATTTACTGATATAAAATAAATGTGTCACTCCCCACGATGACCACGTGTACTTACATTCGTGTGATGTTAAAAAGGATTCCGAAAACTTGTCTTACATTTACCAGGTAACAAACACGTTTTTAGCTCACCTGGACATTAGTCTGGTAAACATTGATCGAGCAGTGTCCGTAAGTGAGTAGTGTGTGTGTGTGTGTAACTGTGTGTGACTGTGTGTGACTGTGTGTGACTGTGTGTGTGTGTTTGTGTGTGTGTAACTGTGTGTGACTGTGTGTGTGTGTGTGTGACTGTGTGTGACTGTGTGTGTGTGTGTGTGTGTGTAACTATGTGTGTGTGTGTGTGTTTGTGTGTGTGTAACTGTGTGACTGTGTGTGTGTGTGTGTGTGACTGTGTGTGTGTTTATGTGTGTGTGTGTAACTGCGTGTGCGTGTGTGTGTGTGTGTGTGTGTGTGTGTGTGTGTGTGACTGTGTGTGTGTGTGTGTGTGTGTGTGTGTGTGTAACTGTGTGTGACTGTGTGTGACTGTGTGTGTGTAAGTGTGTGTGACTATGTGTGTGTGTATGTGACTATGTGTGTGTGTGTGTGTGTGTGTGTGTGTGTGTGTGTGTGTGTGTGTGTGTGACTGTGTCCACAAACACTTCAGTCATTATTACTTGAACCAAACGCGATTTTGACCAACCTAACAACAAGCTGCATACCTGATCCCGAATTAAGGTAGATTGATTGACCACATCAAAATCTGCGGTCATTGTGTGACGCCTCCTGGGGGGCTTGGGGGGGGGGGGAGGTCTGCCCCAACCCAAAATAGGTATTTACTTTCTACTCTGAAACTCTATGAAACTTCACGACAACCTTCATCACCCGTCATGAACCAAACTTTGTTCACGATATTAAAAAAATCAAGGTCGAAGGAGGGTCAGGAGGTTAAGGAGGGTAAGGAGGGTAAGGAGGGTAAGGCGATCGAGGAGGGTAAGGCAATCTTGAGCATCCCCCCCCCCCCACCCCAAGAGGAGGGTAAGGCGATCTCTCGCATCTGCCCCTACCCCCCCCCCCCACCACCCCAAGAGAAGAGGAGGGTAAGGCAATCTCTATAATCTCCCACAACCCCCCCCCCCAACCACCACCCTAAGAGGAGGGTAAGGCGATCTCCAGCATCTCCTCCCCCCCCCCCCCCCACCCCCTGCCCTAAGAGGAGGGTAAGGCGATCTCTCGCATCTCCCCATCTCCCCAACCACAAGAGGAGGGTATGGCAATCTCGAGCATCCCCCCCCCCCCCCACCCTAAGTTTTTTGTTTAAAAAATTCTAATAATTATATAATTTAATTTATATAATTTATGATTACATTTATAATTCAATTTTTAAATCAATTAAATTTTAATTAAAATCATAAAATATATATATTTTAATATCTGCTTTCAAGCTAATATGGCTGCTGCACCACATGACATATAACCGGAAAAATGTACACTCTGTATATGTATGGGTCAGGGATCTGGTTTGTGAAGTTTCGTGTTGATCGGATAATGTTCGTTTTTCTATCCAAGATGGCGGCCACACCACACGATCTACAATGTCATCATTTTCAAACTATATGCAACAATGGTGTTAGATGTTTGTAAAATCTCGCATTCATAGGGTAAGTAGTTTCAGAGATATAATTATTTAATATTTTCCTTCAATCCAATATGGCTGCCAAACCATGTGACCTATGATGTCATAAATGTAATATTTCAATACAAACGGGTCATAGATCATGTGCATGTAATTTCAGATTTTTAGGAAAAGGAATTCGATTAATGGTCGAAGCGGCGTGCAGGTAATCATAACGCAGAATGAGCACATTCCCTCAGGAGAGATAAAATACCTTCTTTGGTACAATCTCTGAACAGGTATTTTTGGTTATTGAAAACATGGAGTTCTTGTACTGAAGGTAATTTCACTTGAAGGTAAAATCATCTCTCCAGGACAATTAAACATTCATATTAATCGATACAGGTGTTCGGTTTTGTTTACGTGTTTCGCAATTCCTCGCAATTAATTTTAGAACACAAATTATTCCCACACCGTGAAACACCTGGACGGCAGTTTATACCTGGGTCAGGATTCGAACCCAGACATGTTCAAGATCGTCGGTAAAGAAGGATCGTTTTAGCCATGAGGGTAAATGTCCAGGTGAAGTACATGACATTCCTATTGCTCGCCCTCACACGAATCCCTTTTTCTTACCTGCACAGGTGCTTCCAGGTGTTCAAATCGAACGGTTGTTCTTTATAAACGAGCGAATGCTGTATCAAGGTGCAGGTGAATTGTAATGAGCTGAAGATTCCACCGAAAACCCCCAACACACTCCTCCTGGGAGACAAGATCACGTGTACCGATTGTTATCGAGTTCGATCGATCGAACATGATGGAGTTGTCCAAGGACAGGGAATCGGGACTCCAGGTTACACTTCAGCCTTTGTCATACCGTGGGGTATTTAACGTTCACCAACTGATGCTGGCACGCAAGACGACCGGCTTTACGTTCACCCGAGAGACAAAGATGAACACATTGATGAATCACCTGCCTATGAAACACCTGGACGGCAGTTTATACCTGGGTCGGGATTCGAACCCAGCCGTCCAGGTTTGAACCTGAACACATGTTGAAGATCGTTCTCCCGAATGAGTTCAGTTCAGGCTCCGATTGAACTTTCTGAACTCGAACATCGATCCGAGAAATCCGTGGATCGGGATTCGGGAATGATGTTTGTTTTGATAAATGATGACGAGATGAGAACAAGTTTGTTTATTTAACGGGATAATCAGAGATGACGGGTTTGAAATAAACGTTATCATCAAATGAAAGGGTTTAAACCCCCGCGGAATGATGCCTCATTCGGTTATTATTTCACAAGAAAATAAACTTCAAGTGAAAAACATGTTGAAATAGTTGATGTCATTAAAACAAGCATTCTGAGTATTGCGCTGCAATACATGTCCCCTACCAAAGTTGAAAGTGCCATAACTTTGTCAAAAATGATCGAATATGCAAATTTATGCACGGTTGATGCTGGTTTTCAAACTTGATCTGAGGTATGCTGAGACACATGTGTGTCACTCCTCGCCTAGCTGATAAGCCCACAGGGTCGCTCCGTGGAGCAGCCTGCACGTATTGCACTGTGCGAATTATATAATTACCAACTCATGGTCTGAGGTACTCGTGATTCAAGAGATATCCATTTTTAAAAAATATTTTCGTTTAATTAACGATATCTGCCAAACCACGTGCCGTATCGCAAATTCCAAAAAGACATTTTAGTAGACTGACATGCTGAACAGATCTGTGAAGTTTCCCCTCGATTGGATCAAAACTGAGGGAGGGACTCGGTTTTAAATGTTCATGCTTTAAAACGTCATAACTCTGAAACCATGTGATGCATGACGTCATGCTCGATGACGTTTTTGTTCGTCATCAGTATGCGATTCTGCCTGCAAAGTTTGGCCTCGATCTGTTCAGCCGTTGCAGAGAAAAAGGGGTTTTCATGTTTTCACGAAAAACGATATGGCGGCCGAACCACGTGACTTGTGATGTCATAATTACCATTAAAATATTCTACAGATCGAGTCCCCACTGCGGTGCAAATTTGATCTCAATCGGTCCTATTATTGCAGAGAAAATGGTTTTTAAAGGAAATTTAAACTTAAAATGGCACTGAGTTAAGGATCATCAGAATTATCAGAATTCCCAAAGTTCAAAGTGCCATAACTTCGTCAAAAATGATCGAAACGTCGTGACGTTCGAACTTGATCTGTAACTTATCATGAGGAAACCATGTGCCAAGTTTGAAATCATTAGCATTAAGCGTTTAGAAAAAAAGTCCAAAATATAATCCAAAATATAATCCTTCAAGTACTTGGGCTGGTATCGTGGGCGGCTGGAGCGTCTTGGTGCACAGTCGCTTGGAGACATTGTTGGATGATCCACACTGGTGTCACCGATGGTCTCAACAGATTGGGAGTGATCTGGTTGACGGATGTTAAGCTTTGGGGGTGCAACGGAGATGTGATCCGATGCTTGGCTGATAGGAATTGGGAAGGTTTCAGAACTATGGGCAGGTGTAGACAACTCATAGGGGATAGCCTATATGGGGGGCATAGTGGTTTTGATCTTGGTTGGAGGCACACGTCCTCCGTGCACAGAGAACCTCCATGTACCCTATTGCGAGGAAGTGCGCGCGTATCCTACAAGTATTTGGATTCCTTGTAGCATTCTGATTTTTTGACCTGACCCACTGCACTCCTCCATTGGGATCCTACAAACTTGCATATCTTACACCAGGGTTCATCGATGGCCGAAACGAGGTAGCGGTTTCTTGCGCATGACTTGTTACGGTCAGAGTAAAGCTTCCTGTACGCTTGTACGCACGGCTTGCTATCGGTGAGGATGGAAGCGTAATGCTTAGACTGGATAATAAAGGGATTGAAGTGGTTTACCCAGGTGGTAATGGAAATAGCATCCACCACACAAGGCAACCAGGTATGTTGGCTTCCACATAATTTCGCACTAAAGAAGCCCGCGAGGTGAGGTCTTCCACTGCTTCCACTGCGGTCTTCCACTGCGTACTCCAAACTAAAGAAACGTATGCTTCAGGGGCATACATTTACGATGCGATACACTCAAGGCCTCTTTAACAAGATGACAGTCATCGCTATGGACCGAGGTTGAACATTGATGAAGTTCTTCAGTACCCACTCGGAGCCATGCCCTATTCTCTAGCAACGGAAAGTGGTGGTCTTATGAAAACGTCAAAGTCCGTTCTGATGCATGAGTTGGAGAAGTTGGTTGAACCAGAGGAAACGCCAGGCCCGACAACCCATCGTAATTATTTTGGACGCAATGGCCCTCATTCAAACCCTGAGACTTGCTCATAATGCAACCTTTGGAGATTTAGCGGAAACAGGAATGAAGATCATCATGAAGCATATTTCCTCAAGCAGCAGCACCTCTGTGCACTGCGTGTGTGATACATACCCTGCCATATCAATAAAGAATGCAGAACGGAAATCCCGAATTGAATCAGCTGAAGGAAGTTTTGCAACGACAATTACTTGTCCAAACCAACGAGTTGACAAACTGCTGAAGAAAGCTCTGAGAGATGGAAAATTCAAAGAGTCGTTGGCGCAGTTCTTGATTGAGGAGTGGAAACAGCAGAAGTATGCCAGGATTATAGGCAGACACGTCCTGTTCGTAACTTCGGGGGCCAAATGCTATGCATTTAATGCAGAACAAGATGTGATGGAACGCCGAGAAATTCCACAGTTGACCTATAAGATGGAGGAAGCTGATCAAAGACGAATCCTGCATGCCCGTTATGCATCTCTTCAAGTACCTCAGTCGGATGTTGTCATAATTCGTTCTCCGGATACTGATGTCATGGTATTGGCATCGGCTGCTTGTGGACTGGGATGGATCGCAAGCAAATGTCTGTTTCTGACTGGCACTGCATCCAAAACACGTTACATCAACGTCACAGCCGTTTGAGCAAAACTTGGAGAGTCAACATGCGATGGTCTTATTGGAGCTCATCCATTTACAGGATGTGATAATACGTCCGCTTTCAATGGTAGAGGGAAAGTTAGTGAATTATGGCGACTATAGAATGATGCCACATTCTGTGCGGCAATGTCATTGCTCGGGCGGAGCCTGTCATCAACAGATGAGTTGTTTCCACCTTGTGAGAAGGCAACCTGTCTGCTGTATGCCTTCAATGAAAGGTCCAAGAAGCTACCTTCTCCACCGACTTACAGCGTCAATGAACTTAGATCCATCATGTTTGGTTCTGGAACATCTGATCCAGACAAGCACCGTCCATGTCAGAGTGCCTTACGTAAAAAGGTACTAAGGGCCAACTACCAGGCGTACATAAATACCAGGCGTACACAAATAGGCACTGCATCATTCAAGAACAATATCTTCCATCTCCACATGGCCAAGGATGGATTGTAACAGGTCCAAGTGAAATCAAAATTGATTGGATGGACGTATAACCGGCACCATCTGTTGTTTTGGGGATGACATGTTGCGGCTGCAAAACAGATTGCAAATCCAACCAATGTGGGTGCAAGAAAAATGGACTGAAATGCACAGGGTTGCACGGGGACGCAGCACTTGTGCAAAGGAATGCAAGAACCAGCCCATCAATGCAGATGCATATGCTGATGAATATCCTCCTGAGAATGGGGCAGATAACTCAGATGTTCAAGAGCCCGTTACAGATTCAGACTCTGACACAGATGATGACTACTAGGTATTGTAACTGGTAATCTTTGCATATGATGGGAGGTCTAATGCAACGCTGACACAAAGGACAAAACTGCCACTGCTTCAGTCTTCTGTATGGTGTATCAAGTACCAACGTTAATGCAGCCAACTCGCAAAATATGCTAAAAACACATTTTTCGCTAAAAGGTGTACACATAACCACTCTCTTACCTATTGCATATTAGGAAGTAGAAAAAATTAACATCATTAAAATGACACCAAACATATTGTTGTGGATATGAGAATTTTTATTTATTTATTGTTGTGTAATGAATTGTTGTAAAATGTCACCCTCCTTTCTGCATTTGTTGTTGTATAAAGGTCAAAGGGCGTTCCCGTAGTTAATTCCATAAAATATACACGCAGGACACCATATATCCCTGTTCGGTAGTTATATCCTTATTATGTGTATTAGTGTAAGGCTGTGTCTTCCATTAATTTAAACTAGGGCATGCCCGTACTATATATATATGTAAAATTATATCCCCCCCCCTCTATTTACATGAAATGGTTTGGTCCATTCGCAAAGCCAAAGCGAACGGCTTGCGAGTACGGTGACAACCCACCCCCCCCCCCTCTATTTACATGAAATGGTTTGGTCCAAAGCGAACAGCTTGCGAGTACGGTGACAATCCCCCCCCCCCCCCCCTCTATTTACATGAAATGGTTTGGTCCAAAGCGAACGGCTTGCGAGTACGGTGACAATCCCCCCCCTCTATTTACATGAAATGGTTTGGTCCAAAGCGAACGGCTTGTGGAGTTTGGTAAAGAAATCGCCATAGCGTGCACAAACGCGCAGGAAAGCGAAAGAATCGCAAATTAGTTTTAATTAGTTTTAAAACATAGTTTAACGCCAACATAGCGGCAACATAGTTTGCCAACGTGAAATAAATGAATATGCTCTCAAATGTGCCATCCGAGGCAGAGTCTGTTCGGCACGTTCGGCACACGTGATAGCTCGCTGCTCTCTGATTGGTTGAATCGTTTTTTGGACATAGCTCGGTAACTACTTGTCCGATTAATATGAAACCTTGAAAAGGCACATCCTCGGGTCCCCAGCAATATACCTGGCAAGTTTCAAGTATATCGGACCCGTGGTTGTCGAGAAACAGCGGTCACAGACAAACACACAGACACACAGACATTCACACAGAGATTACTGGAATTATAGATAGATACTCCATTGCACCAAGTGAAATAAGAGTAGATTCCCTTCACATTCCCCTTCCAACCATTGCCAACTGCATTACCTCAAAGCCTGAATTGCCAACTGCACTGGGCGGTTTGTTAGGGTTGCTACAGCTGTGGTTTGTTTCATCCCAAGACTCCATTAGCCACGAGGTAATCTCGGAGCCGAAGGTGGGGGGAGTCGGCCCAGCGCCGAGAACAAGGCGTGGCCTTGCCAACGCCTCCTCTAAGCGCGGGATCGGGAGCCCGCGCGACCAACCAGGGCCTAGGTGAGCTCACCGATGGGCGTGTCCTGGACACCAGCGGCTTGATCGCCTGAGGCGCTATAAAGAGCGTGTGCAGAAGCCTTTAAAAAAGAAGAGGGGCGAAGCAAAGCGAAGAGAGCAAGAGAGAGAGAGAGGGAGAAAGAGCAGAAAGAGGGAGTCAGGGTGAAGCAAGAGAGGAAGAGAGGGAGTCAGAGAGAACAAGTGCCAAGTACCAAGCCTGAGGTCAAGTAACAAGTGCCAAGCGAGATCTCGCGAGATCTTGGAGACGGCGGCAGGGATTTTCGAAGCTCCACACGGTCTCCACGTTTTTCGAAGTTAAGTCTGTTCACAATTGTATTTTGTCGAAACTGTATTTATCTTTCGGTGTGTGAAGTTATTGTGTGCAACTTTGGTTGTTTCTCGGTGTTTATCTTTCATAAATTGATCGTCTGTTTGCCGTGTCGCGAGCAAGGCCTTTGCCGCGTCGCGAACGATTTGAAATCGAAGTTAAGTGATTGTTCCCATTTGTATTTTCGTTAAAACTGTATTTATTTATGGTGTTGTACGTATATTGTGTCCCGACGAAGATTTTTCGGTGAAAATCTTTCATACCTGTATTGAAAATCGTGTTAATTCGTGTCGTGTCTTGAGGCCTCGTACAGTGTGCACTGTACTGTACAACCTTGAGGCTTTGTTTTTCTCAGCAGTCCGTCGTTTGTGATCCAATAACTTTCGTTCTCTGTATTCCCAGTCTTTTCACCCATAGCCTACTTCCTTGTGTAAATCTCAACTCAAAAAAATAAATAAATAAATAAATAAATAAAACATTTCCTTCTCTGTTCTCATTCGTTTATTCATTCTTATTCGTTCGTTCGTTCTTCGACCACGTGTTTCTCCCCCATTTCCCCAGATAGTTTTCACTCATTAACCTTCAATGTTTACACTTTCCCCTCAAGTTATGTATTCCGTCATATTTTATAACACCTTTTTCTTCTTCTTCTTTAAAAGGCTGCTTTCGACATTCTCACCAAATCAATTCATCCCCAAAAAAATATCCATCTCCTATAGTGCCTTTTTTCTACATTCCCTAAACTCTCCTGCACTCCATCCTCCATCCAGCGTCCTTAAACGTATTTTTAACTCGAAGGTCACAAGAAACTCATTTTGCAATAAATGTTCGTTTCCCATAAATCGTACACTTTCAAAAATCCAATCTCACCCCTCCCCTCCAAATCTTCCCCATAACCCCTCCCCTCCAAATCTTCCCCATCACCCCTCCCCTCCAAATCTTCCCCATCACCCATCCCTTTCAAATCTCCCCCCTTGCCCCCTCCCTCCTAAACTACCCCCTCACCCCTCCCCGCCAAGACACCCCCTCGCCCCTCCCCTCCTAGACTCCTGCCTCACCCCTCCCCTCCAAATCTCCCCCATATCCCATCCCTTTCAAATCCCTCCCCTTGTCCCTTCCCTCCCAAACTCCCCCCTCACCCCTCCCCCTCAAATCTCCCCACCCTCATTGCTTCTCAATTTCCCCCCTCTCACTCCCCCTCCTCAAAGCCGCCTCCCCGCTTCTTCCCCCCTCAAACTCTCACCTCCATCTCCCCCAACCTTCTGCCTCGCTCTTCCCCCTCCTCAAATAACACCTCATTGTGGCTCACCCAATCACCATCAAACCTTTTGTCCGCCCCATCCTTCCCTTTCTCCGAGCTATTCTGAAATCTCTGACACACCTTCAACAGCTCTCCCTACCTCTTCCACCTCTTCCACATCTTACCCTACCCCTCCTCCCCCCTGTTCTGTATCTGATGCTCCCCCTTCCTCTTCATTAACGGTATGGACCTCAAACATCCGGGGCCTTCGTTCAAACTTAACTGATCTCTCCATACAGGTTGCTTCTGTCAAACCAGACGTGATCTGCTTAACAGAAACTTTCCTCCTTTATGATGTCTCTGATTCCATAGTATCTCTCCCGGGCTACTCCCTCCTCCGGTATGATAGACCTGAGCCTCGTCCTGGAGGCGGGGTTGCTATCTTTATCAAAAACTCTCTTCCTCACTCGCCCTGCACTGCACTCTCTCCACCTCACCCCCAGGAATACCTCTGGCTACGGCTTCCCCTTCGCTCCCACCTCTTGTTCATATGTGTATTGTACCGTCCACCAAACAGTGATGACTCCATCTACATCTCGCTGTCTGATGATATGGACCAACTTCTATCTACTCACCCCAACTCCCTCTTCCTCATATGTGGTGATTTCAACTGTCATCATGCCAGTTGGCTGGGTGTGGGTACCTCTCTCACCAGCCATGGCTCCTCAGCAAAGGACTTCTGCGACTCACTGGGACTGACACAATCTGTCAATTTCCCGACCCGGATCTCAGTCAACGGAACATCTTCTCTTCTGGACTTGGTTATGACTAACTTCCCTGAAAATGTCTGCTGCTCTTCATCTGCTCCGATCGGATCATCTGATCATGTCCTTGTTAAAGTGGACATCTCTCTGACCATCCTCAGGGAGCCTGCTCAGCGTCGACGAGTCTGGCATTTCACTCAGGCCAACTGGCACGGTCTTCAAGCAGCCATCAATCATCTGGACTGGTCTCCCATCTCTACCACCTCTGACATCAACTCATCCTGGGAATTCTTCCAAAGTAAATTGCTCTCTCTCATGCACAGATTTATCCCATCTCGTCTTCAGTTGTCATACCCTTCCTCCCGTCCATGGTACACGGAATCTTGTGGTGAGGCTGTTGCCCAGAAACAACTTGCCTTCGTCTCCTGGAAAGCAAATCCAACGGAAGGAAATATCATTTCCTTTCACAAAGCCCGAAACAAGTGTGTGTCCACCCTCAGGAGAGCCAGGAAACAATATCTCTCCGTTCTCAAGACCGAACTCTCTTATCTGTCTCCCTCTTCCAAATCCTGGTGGTGTCTGGTCAAATCCGTTTCTGGTGTTTGTTCCCCCTCCATCCCCTCCCTTACCTCAAACGGCTACACAGCTGACTCCGCACGTGAAAAAGCTGAATGCCTCAACTCTGTGTTTGCCTCTAAATCTTGTGTCCCAAACCCATCCCTCTCTGTAACCACCATACCCAGTCGTACCCTGCTGCTCCTGGACTCCGTGTCCTTTCCTCCTGACAAGGTGGAAAAGTTTCTGTCAACCCTCGACTCTGATTCTGCAACTGGACCCGACGGCATCAGCCCACGGGTCCTAAAATCCTGCTCTGCTGCTCTATCTCACCCTCTCTCTGTTCTCTTCACCCTCTCTTTTGCTCAAGGTCAACTGCCATCTGCTTGGAAATCAGCCAACATCACCGCTTTGCACAAAAAAGGTGCAAAACCAGATCCTAGCAACTACAGACCAATCAGCCTTCTCCCAATTATCAGCAAAGTCATGGAATCCATCATTGCTTCTGATATGAAATCTTTCCTCTTCTCCAATGGCTTGATCTCTGATCATCAATTTGGTTTCAGACCAGGTCACTCTACTCTGGACATGCTGCTTCTGCTGTCTCAACAATGGATGGAGGTCCTCAATGCCAAACAGGAAATTAAAGCTGTCTCCCTCGACATATCACGTGCCTTCGACACGGTCTGGCACCCCGCTCTGCTCACCAAACTCTCCTCCTTTGGTATCCATGGGAATCTCCACGCATGGCTGGCGGACTTCCTCTCTAGTCGTCGTCAACGTGTGGCCCTGAATGGGTTTCTCTCATCTCCTCTTCCTGTTCAGGCTGGAGTTCCCCAAGGCAGTGTTCTGGGCCCCGTGCTTTTTCTGGTCTTCATCAATGATCTCTCTGACTCTCTCGAAAATCCTCTCTATCTCTTTGCTGATGACTCCACTCTCTGCCGCTCCATTCCTCTTCCCTCAGATCGGCAGTCTGCTGCCTCCTCACTCTCTGAAGACCTGGACAAAATCACAGACTGGTCAAACAAGTGGAACATGTCTTTCAATCCTGACAAATCTCACACTCTTACTATGTCTCTCCGAAAAGATCGACTGGACAACCCTCCCATCTACTTTCTCAACAATCCTCTCCAAGAAGTTCTGTCGCTCAAGATTTTGGGTCTCACTATCTGCCATGATCTTTCTTGGGAAAACCACATTTCCAAGCTGGCCTCCAAAGCCAGTCGCCGACTGGGCATCCTCCGTCGTGCAAAGTCCTTCCTCGGCACACCTGAGCTCCTCACCACATACAAGGCTTTCATCCGCAGCTCAATGGAATACTGTTCTCCCCTATGGGCCGGTGCTCCTGCCTCACACCTAGCTCGGCTTCACGCTGTTGAAACCAAAGCTTTCAGAATTATTGGAATCTCCCGCGATGAAGCTATCTCTGAGGGCCTTTCACTCACTCACCGCAGGCAGGTAGGTGGTCTTTCTGTCTTCTACCGACTCCTCTCCGGCCTTGCACCCCCAGCTCTCTCTGTGCTCTGTCCCCCAAATATTCCTACAGGTCGCACAAGATCTGCCAGCAACCCTCTGATGGTTAAACTGCCGAAATCTCGGCTCTCTGCTCACCTTCACTCTTTCATTCCTCTTTTCTCCCGCCTCTGGAACAAACTCCCTCACTCCCTTCAATCCCACTCCTCCCTCCAGGTCTTTAAAACAGCTGTTCACCACCATCTCTTATCTTCCCCCATCCAAAACCTTGATCTTTTCTACCCCCGGTAATTCACCCCAGATCCACCTTGTTTGAAATTCCAACTTCTTTCCTGGAAGTCCTGGCAGTGTCCATATGTTTTATACCTCTCCCACCGCCCCCTTCCCGCGTCCCTCCCCCCCCCCAAAGCCCTCGCCCTCTCTCAGATCTCTCGATGTCTCCATGTCTCTCGGTCCCTGCTCTCAAATGTTGTGTTTGTGTCCTTCCCCCTCTCTCCCCATCTTGTCTACCGCTCCCTATGTTATATGTTTTATGTGTCGGTTTGTCTTTCTGTGTGATTAATGTTCGCTCGCTCACGAGCCTCCATCTTGTATACAAAAAAAAAAAAAAAGCCTGGGAACAAGTGCAACCACCGCAGCTTTAAACCACCACAGCTTTGAGCTTCGACGGCAGTTTTCGTCGGTGGCTGCGAAGGAACGGCGGCTGCTAAACGTGCCGATCGACCAGGGGCGGCGGCTGCTCACTCCCGGCCTGACCGTGCTCCGGTTCCAGTTTTCATCCTCTCCCTCCAGCCATCCACCGCCTGCCATTCCTGTCATCATTCCCCACATGAGTCTGTCTTTGTTTGTTCTGTCCATGGGTTAATTAAGCATGTATAGATAAGCTAGCATTTTACTGTGTCACCTTTCCTCTTCTGTATTTTATTTTCTTATCCTTCCTTCTTCCTTGGTTTCTTTCAATTGTGTAAATAGTAAATAAATCATATTTGTATTTCTTACCCTTTGCCTTTCTTTCTTCTTTACATCCTTCATCTTAGTCTTTTCCCCATTGAATATCTGTAGCGCGCTTCGGGTCCAATCCCAACTCCTGACTACCAATTGTTACGGCCAATAGTACAATTGGTGTCCAAAATTTGGGCTAAATAAATTTAGTCCCAGGTTCGAATCCCAACTCCTGACTACCAATTGTACTATTGGCCATAACAATTGGTGTCGGGAGCGAGATTGGACCCGAAGCACGCTTAATGCGCTCAAAATTACGAGCGGCCGAAATTCTGTTTTGTTTTGTTTTAGAAAAATCCGAAATTTGAAATCGCGCCATGGCTAGTCAAGGTGAAGGGATGCAGGTGGGGGAACTAGAAGAGGGGTTAGGGGTAACCCAGGACGAGAGGGAGGAAATGGAGTAGAGCAATGGTGAGGTGGTTTAAGGGAGTATCAGGTGCGGAAAATGGCGCCCTCGCGCACGTGGTTACAGCGGCACCAAATGTCGCCGCGGCTGCGACCGTCGCAGCGCCGCCGATGGATTGGGGCCTATTTATGGAACAAATAAAGGCCTTTATGGTTAAGTCGGGTGAAGAAATGGAAAACAGAAGGAGGGCTGACAGAGAGCAATTAAGAGAGGGGTTGAACAATAAATTTGAGGGTCTCGGAAGCAAATTGGAGGGACTCGGAAGCAGATTAGGGGACAACCTGGGGGGCATGGTTGGCCAAGCCAAATAAATTAATGAGGGGTTGGAGAGGGACAGAGACCGCAGGTTGAGCAAAAGGGTCCCAAGGGTGCACGACGAGGTAAAGCGGGTCGAGGAGCACTGGTTGGGCGAAGTGGAGAAAAGCACGGGTAACTGGACCGGGGTAGAAATCGCGACCCGTGGTAAAGGGCAGCCGGCGACCGTTGAGGTAGAAGAGGGAATTTTATTAAAGCCAGCAGTCGTCGTGGTGAATAAAGAGAAAGCAAAAGTGCTGGGAATTAAAATTGAAGAGACGACGGAGGTAGCCCGGGAATTGCAGGGAGAAATGGATTATGTACAAAGTCCCTGCTCACATCATGATGCTGTGCTTAACCCAAATGGAAGTTTGCAGATGCGCGTGGAGAAAAGGATCCCCCAGGTGAGTCGTGCTGTGTATTGTACGGGGAGATTTTGTAAGAGGATGTCTGGCGCCAAAATAATTTTCACGCGATTGGGATCGAGGAAGCATCCGGGCGTTGGTGAAGGGTCCCGTGTGAGTGGAAATGGTGCGCGTGTGAGGAAAAAGTGTGCGTCGGCGAGTGGGTGTGTTATAAAGTGTGGGAGTGAAACCGAGTGCGAGCGAGAATGCACGTCGGGGGTGTACGGAGTGTGACACGAGGAGTGAGTTGGTGGTGGAGCAGGTGCGAGGATGCACGTATGGGATGAACGGCGAGGGTGTGCGAGAAAGCACACCTGAGTTGGTGGTGGCGCGAGTGTGAGAGAGCACATCGCAGCACGGTAGTGGGTGGATGCAGGAGTGCACGCCCATGGTGAGTGGGACGGAGTACGTACCGACGAGGGAGAGTGCACAAGACGATGCGTGAGGTGTGTTAAGGGAGTGTGTGAACGGCGAGTGTGCGCGAGAGTTGTGGTGTGTAATGGGGAGTGCATTGGTGGAATGGACGGAGTGTGTGGGATGCACTGGAGGCGCCGAGATGCCAGGTTTTGTGAGTGTGAAACGGGTCGCGTATGCAAGTGAAGCATCGACGTTGACCGGGTTAGCAGCTAGGGCGACGCATAGCGGGCGCTCGGTGCGCAGAGCCCTTTGGCTTTGTTGGATGCGAAGCCTCGCACAGATCGATGATGCGTCGCCCCGCTTCAGGGCGTTGCGCACGATTCGGGCCTGTCCCCGCCCCGCACGGTCGAGTCCGGGCCTTGTCCTGCGAGGGGACCGGTCCGGTTCAAGGGCGAGTCGGAGGAAGCGGAACGGAGCCCCCTGGTGGGGGCGGGGTTCCGACCGGGGGAGATTGAGCCATCGGGCCCGGGACCGCGAGGTGCCGCGCCGAGATGGTGTGTGGAATCTCGGCCCGACCAAACCACCTCCCTTGAACCAAAAGCCGAACGGATTCAACCTGCAGGCGACTAAACCACCCGCGTTCATTGCTCGGCTTTGCGAAGCCGAGTTTAATGATGTCATGACGCACCGAGGCGAGGATATAGCGGACTGTGATGATGGTGATACTGATAGTGTTTTTGGATTCGAAATTTTGTGATAGAAGATTTTTAATTAGCTGGAATTTGGTGTGCAAAATTGGTCGTGGAAGATGCCCGATGTGGTGGGATGGCAACTTTGCCATCTCTCACAGCGGGAGCAAAGGAGCACTAGTCTTATGGGGTTTGGCAGTGAAAACTAGCCCGGGAGGGTTAGGATATCGTGTGTAGGGACCTAGAGATTGACAATAGGTAACGCTAAGGTTAGGTAGTAACTTTGAACCAGTAGTGGGGACATAGAGAGGGTAGTTGGATGATAATGACGTGGTATGTGCTTAGTTTAAAGGGAAGACGGGGAGCACTAAGTTAGCAGGGCAACAGGTAGTTGAGATGATGCCGTGTGTTTGAGGATTGGAAGTGTATTGAGCAGGGTATGAGTAAATGATTGTGAGTGTGAGTTGTAGGTGAGATTGCACAGGTGTGCAACTGAACAGGTGGATGGAGCAGTGTGTGAGTGAGTGATTGTGATTGTGAGTTGTGCTGACCAAATGGTCCAGGGAGGAAGGAGGGTGCAGGTGGCACCAGGTGTGATTGCACAGGTGTGCAACAACAGGTGAATGGACAGCAGGTGTATGGAATAAATGGTCTGGAATATATGGAGTATTGGAATGGATGGTCGTGGAGTGAGTATGGTGGAAAATGTGGAGTGGAGTGGATGGTGCGAAGGTGTGAATGTGGGAAGAATGGACCCCCATCACGAATACCCGGGGAGGGTAGTGTAAGTGTTAGGTAGAGGGTATAGGTAAATTGTGGTTGGATATTGGCATCTGTGGTGCGTGATGGAAGAATGGTGATTGAATGGGTGCATTAGTGTTGTGGAAATGGCTGGGCGTGTGGCCTGTTAGTGTGTGTAGTTGTATGGGCACTCCACCACTGTGAGGATGTCGGCCAGGTGAGGCCGCAGGTGGGCTCTGGGAGCCGGTAGAGTTGTTGTGGATGGGGCCCGAGGATCCGGAGGACGGACCCGGGTAGCCCAGTGCCAGAGGGCACCGAGGGGTGACAGAGCCAGGAGGGGCCTTCCCCAGTTAGATAGGTTAGGGTGAGGAGCTAGGTAAGCTCGGGTGGAAACTACAGTGGTGGAGGTGTGCAGGTGGGTAGACCTGCTGGGAGAGCTACACGACTCAGCCCGGAAATTGTGCAAGGGCACCGGGAGATGAATCGGGGGAGTGAGACCCCAAATTGAGAAGCACCACAGTTTGGTCAATGGGAATTGTTTTTTAGAACCCATAGTGTATGTTGGCCAATGGATTGGCAGGGAAAGACCCCGGGTAGTGTAAAGTGTGTTAATGTCATTTAGGAGATAGCTAGGTTTGAAATCTCCTTGCACCATCTGCATCCACTCACCTGAGGTGATGGTACTCCATGACATGCCAAGTGGTTTTTGCTCTTTTTATTGTGCAAATGTTTGGAATGTGAGACGCATCATGACGTGGGTGTGACATTGTGCTGATGTTCCATCTCTCCCTCCTTATGAGGATTGATGATGAATTGGGTGATGGCAAATTTTGGATTAGTGGGATTGTGAAGACGAATTTGGTGTAGGGGAAATATGGGGAAGACGTGATGATAGTGACAAATTTGTAAATGTGTAGATTTTGTAAATATGGGGTAAGGGCAAGGATAGAGTAGGTGACGGGGGGGGGGGGGGGTGACGTACGGTAGGGACGAGCTTTTCTCCGCTCCG